>NW_027395772.1:0-234470 GCF_047715665.1 Aspergillus karnatakaensis
TCTCAAATTTGAACGGCTCGGCTAGCAGAAATGGCGTACGATAGGACTTTTCTACTTGAAGGGGCAGCCACGATGGCTGACGACTGGCATGATGCTGTTGCAGAGGGAAGCAGGGAGCGCCACTACCATGACGGCGATCCGCACGCGGGGCTGCCCGTGTTCGACACAATCCATCGGTGAGCGTCGACCTTGTCAAATCAGTATTTACCGATCGGACGGTGTTAACTTGTATACAGGATCCGCCCGCTTATCATCGATCTTCTCGGTGAGTCCGGCCTTCTTTGTAAACCAGGTACTCATACTCTAGCTTATAGATGACCCGTATACCATCGAGCAGATGCAGGAAGTCCGCATGAACACGGTTATTGTCCGGCCTCTAGTGAACCGGCTGTACGATCCACGCAATGTGTGTCTTGGTCAGCACTCCGCCAGTCTACAAGGAAATCAATCTGACCAAGGTCACGCAGTTTATTGCCTGCTGGTGAATCGGATGCAATTCCTTCATGAGCGGTCATCTGGGATTCACCTCCAGACGATGAGCACCGCCCGCGCCGCCCTGTGCGAGCTGGTCGCTTGCCGAATCCTACGACGGCTTGACGACGACCACCCCGGCTCCGACGGCATCGTGATGCTGGCGAATAGCCTCGTCGCGGGCTTCGACCCGTTCCAGAATGCCCCGAGAAAGGTCCTGCGTACTACACGCGGCAATCTTCCAGCTTACAAGCAGCGCAGCTACGACAGGAAGCTCACGGCGTTGGAAGTAGCAATCATCTCTGATAGCAAGCTGTTCCTCTCGTCCTCGAGCTGCCAGAAGGTGATTGATGCCGTGTACCACGGGAAAATCACCTACACGCCGCTGTCGTCCGTGGACATCCTCCCGGACCGGTATAAACACTTGCCGATCTCGCTGTACAACCCGCGCAAGGCGCCGCGGCTGAACCACTACCGTCTCATCGTCCCACAACTGAGGGGCATGATCGAGGTGTGCCAGTTTATTGTCCTGCTCGTTCTCTACGTGCTGACGATGGTCTGCCGGGAGGGACTGGAGGTAACGATGTCTGAAATGGCATTCTGGGCATACACGAGCGGATGGATACTGGAGGAGTTTGCCGCGATCGTCGAGCATGGCTGGCACGTCCATATGCAAAACCTCTGGTCATTCCTCAACCTGACCTTCATCTTCATATTCTCCGCCTATCTTATACTGCGGCTCGGTAGTCTACTCGGTGCACAGGATGAACTCGCCAGGAGCGCCCTGAACATCCTCTCCGTCGCGGCTCCCATCCTCCTCCACCGGCTCGCATTCAGCCTCATGCCCGACAATCTCCTGTTTATCTCTCTGCGCGCAATGATGCACGATTTTACCGTCCTCACCTTCCTCGCCATCTGGTGCTTCGCAGGCTTCTTCATCTCCATGAAATGGCTATTCGAACTCAATCACCACAACACCCCAGACGACCCCGACTGGCCCACAATCTCAAAATGGATGCTCTGGATCTGGTTCGGGCTAGACGGGACAGGAATCGAAGAATCCGTGCGGTTCCACACGATCCTCGGTCCCGCGCTCATGATTTCGTTTGCATTCCTGGGAAACACGCTCTTCCTTACGATCCTCGTCGCGATGCTCACGAATACCTTCTCGAAAATCGCCGCCAATGCACACGAGGAAATCCAGTTCCGCCGTGCCGTGCTCACCTTCGAGGGTGTCAAGAGCGATGCGATCTTCGCGTACTGGCCACCGTTTAACATCCTCGCGCTGGTCGTTCTTCTTCCATTGAAGCTCTTGCTCTCTCCGCGGCGGTTCCACACTGTGAATGTTGCCGCAACGCGGCTCCTGAATGCGCCACTGCTGCTGGCGATTAGCGCGTATGAGCGATATGAGCGCCGGTGCCCGGGTCCGAGTCCGGAGAGGCCGGTGTCGAGGTGGAGTGTGCTATATCGGTGGATGTTTACCGGGTTGTTTCCGCACGAGGAGATCCATGCGGTGTTTGATGCAGAGCCTCCCAAAGACCTGCATCTACATGTGGCAGGAGATGTCTTGCAGAGTTGACTTTATCAGTAACAAGTATAGGCGAATAGATTACCCAGCCAATATTCGAGTGGCCTATAACAATCCACAGATAGGCAGCGGTCCAGCGCAGAAAAAAAATTGCTCAAATCTACATACTATGTATAGATGGCCTGCTGTACAAGATTATTTGGCCCCCCCCCCCCCTTTAGTCTAGACAATCACCAGCAATCCTCCACAAACACCTTCTACCTCCTTGAACTCGAAATTAAAATTCTAAGTCGTATATGAGGCTTTCAACTTGGACAAATTCTGAATCGTGACGCGCGACTCGCCCTCCGCTCCTTCCGTGTCCAATCTCTCCGTAGGAAGCATAACGGCGCGATCCAGCTGGTACGGCAGGCCGCGGTGGCGACCACGGATCATCATCGCGCAAATTACCAGCTTGCTGAAGGCGCTGAATTGCCCGCACAGCGAAGTGCTTACGGTCGGGTAGCCGAGACTGAGGCCGACATTGCCGCTAGATGCCAAAGACATGAATTGTTAGCTAAAGACAAATTGGGATATCTTGTGTATAGAGAATGGAGGATTCGAAGAGAGAAGTGGAGGGGGGACATACTAGGCGGACACAACCTCGAAGAATATGGGGAAGACGGCAAAGGCCTAGAGGAAAAGAGGTTAGTATCTCGGGATTTTGGTAAGGGGATAGACCAAGGGGATGTACTGGTTCAGCGGGATCCATAATGCGCTCCGACTCGGCGATACAGATGCAGAAGATTCCTAGGAATATATACCAGAGATCAAACGTGAGCTGGTTGCGGATATGCGTGAGGACGTAGGAGCGGCTGTTGCTCTCGTTGATCTCGCCATCCTGTTGGTACACGCCCAGTGACTTGTTCTCGTATGTGTTGGAGGCGCGGATGCTAATGGCGATTGGATAGATGGCGATGTACATCATGACCAGCAGGCTGAACTGCACGGCCGGGTTTACGTTGGCGAGGTTGAAGCTCGCAGTTCCGGTGTGGCGGGCGGACGCGGCTTGGAAGATTGCTGCGGCGAGACGGGGACCACCAGGAAGCTTGTTGACTTCGGTGTTGTCGAGGTCGAGGACGATTATTAGGATGATATCAACAACATTCATAACAAAGAGGATGCCAAAGAGGATCCAGGTGGGCTTGCTAGGGAAGAGAAGTGTATAGCAGCGGCGCGGATGCTTGAGGAGGAAATCTAGCGGCTCGCGTATGGAGGAAGTCTGTGGGCAGACTTTGGACATAGTCCAGATCACTACCCGGAGCATGCAGGGGTAGAATGTATTACCCGCATATGCAAGGAAGCTCATTAGGATCATGGGCCACGCTGCATCCTGGAACGTGATCATCGAGTCCGGGGTCAGTGTAAAGCCGAGGTTGTCTACCATTGTCTGGGCTGAGTAGAAAGCCCTAAGCCACTGATCAGAGTGGATAACAAATGTAACTAATAATGGCAACTCACCACCAGACGCTATTCTGTCCGCATTCGCGGAGATACTCGCGGTACTTGGGGTCGGAATTGCGAATCCATGGCAGCAGACAGATCACACCGAAGAGATGAAGACCAAAGAAATAGCCGGACGCAATTTTGAGCAGCAGCTTCAAGGCGCGATACTCAATCCCACCCAGCATCTCACGATCATCTGCAGTAAGGTTGCGGAAGTTCGAGTTCCGACCCACTGTTGCTTGTGACGACAGCTCTGGTAATGCCAGCTGTCGAGAGAGCTGCTCTTCCTGCGGCTCGGCAATGGATTCTCGTTTGGCGGTGCTGGGCGCTGGCCCAACGGTGAACAAGGACGAGGCGACGTTTGCGATGGAAAGATTGTTCGAGCGCTGGCGGGTCACGTTGCGCTGGTGGACACTCCCTGTAACGGTAGTGCTTGCAATGCTATCGCTGGTCCTTGCCTGTTCTAGAGCCAGCTCACTGCCCTCAAAGTCCACCTCCTCAATACGGCGTCCCTGGTCGAGTTCTCGGGGAGAGGGGATGTACAGAGCCTTGTTTTCATTGGTACAGGCAGGGCTCTCGGCAAATGTAATCGTCCTTTGGCGCTTTACCTTGTTGGAAGGGGTGTCCTCAACTCTGCGGCTGGTGTCAGGCATCAAAGATCTCGCCATACCGGATAGCGTTTACCTTGCTTCTGGCTGTGGAGACTTTCCCTCTGCTACAACCCGCGCGGACGCAAGTTCCGGATCCGCACCTCTGCTTCGCGACGGTCGAAGCGTAATTGCTAAGCCAAAGTCAGCCTAGTAGTAGCTGTGACGAGCGGCGTCAAACCTACCAGCTTCCTTCAGGCGCTTCTCGAACCAATGCAGTCGGACGACCACAACCAGGATGTTGATGAACCCAAGATTTGTAAGGATGGGGATGAAGTGGATATATAGCTGCTGGTATGTCTTGAGGTCCTTGACATCAACCCTGCGGTTATCAGCTCGCTTTGCGCAACGCTGCGCGATGCACCACAGAGGGTGACCTACGTGTTCAGTCCGGACTCGGTGGACGCACTGGCGCCGAAGAAGTAGGCGTCGATTGCTCGCAAATTGCCATAGGGGTAGAGCACCACCAGGCCCAATATGCCCATAAAAAGGATATAAGCATCTACCAGTGTTAGCCGCGGATGATTGATTGATTGAGGCGTTTTGTCTCAGATTCTCACAGTGCAAGTTGATAAAGTTGACTGACGGCTTCCACATGTTTACGGCGTTCAACTATCCAGCATGGCTCAGTAAATCCCGCAGATAAGCAGCCGCTGCAGGTTTATAAGTTTCCCTGAAAGCATCCCACGTGGGTGGTGTCTCTTACTACTGGTTGTGGTAGAGCTCCGTGCGTGATTATTCCGCTCCAATCAAGGCAGCGCCACACCTATATAGAGTGGTGTAGTTAGTGTGCAGTCAGTCATCTTCTACTGGAAGGGAAATTCTCGCATAGAACATACTCTGCCTACAATAACGTACTCCATAAAAGGGCCCCAATTAATCTCCAAGAATAATAGTATATATCCGAGGAAGAGTCTATTTGAGCGATAGTGGGGATCTTAGACACCAGTGCGCATCCCAGCAATCATTCCCGGCCATCATTGCCAGTGCCATACAAAAGAATCCTACATCGATTTATCTACGAGAAAAAACAAAGAAATAAATATAGTTCGATCACTTCAATGACAAAAATTGTAGGATAAATAAAAACGCCTGGACCTAGAGAGAAATTTCGGTGCCTGGGGCAGCAATTGTCAGGGGCGCGGGTCGTCTCTTTCGCTCGGGCTGTTCCGAACTTCACCTCCACCAGCAAAAACACCCCTTTGCACTGCAGCTCATGAGTAGCCATCAGATCAAGACCGATTATCATGCGGTCTGCTGAAGACTCGGTGTCCACACCGCCCAAAAAGGTTCGTTTGGCCTGTCGGCGGTGCAGAGCCAAGCGCGTCAAGTGCGACGGAGGTGTCCCTGCCTGTTCGCATTGCGCCCGTGCTGGCGTTTCCTGCGTCGATGTCGACGGCCGAAACAATGATCGTTCAATTCCTCGGGAGTATGTTGTTGGCTATTCGTGCTGTTGTTGCTCATCCCTCGGCCTACTGAGAACTTCTCATTGACTCTATCGCATAGTTACGCTGCCCGTTGCCATGCCCGGATCAACTGGCTGGAGCGGGCAGTGAGGCGCCTCGATCCCGACTTCGATCTCTCGCAAGGACCCCAGCTCGACTCTGAGGGACCGGAAGCTCGCGCTCTATCGGCAGTTGTCGAGGATCCTCTTCAGCGACCGTCTTCAGAACAACCTATTGAGCCTGCTTCATCGCGAAAAAGATCCCATGCCACTTTTCAAGCAGCCGAAGCAGAACAAATCGAGCCTCCGCCAACGGTAGAGGCGCGTTCAGTCGCAATGGACCTTGGAATGCTTTCCCTTCATTCGGATTCTCGACAGAAACACTACCTTGGCTCATCCTCCGGGCTATTTTTCACCAATCTGATCGGCGCTGATAGCGAGGCGCTTACACCGGCGAGCCCTGCAGGGCCTATACAGAGCCATAGCTCCCATAGGTTCAGCTCCCCATCAGAAAACCACCGGTCGCTGTACCGCAAGCTCTCGAAAGAGTTGCCTACTACCGAGGAAGCTTGTGTGCTGCTTGGGGTTTATCTTCGGGAGATCCATGTTGATCACCCGTGCATGCACCTAACCTCACTATTCCAAGCATATAAGGCCTTATGTGTTTGCGTGGATCGGGCTGGCAGTTACATAGATTCAAATGGCTGGCCGGAGGAGATGACGCCGTTTTCGTACAATGGACGGTACGATAGAGTAGATGATAAGGATACCACGCCAGTCACTATCTTTACAGCGACCCTTCACGTATTCATGGTCTTCTCACTTGCGGCTACTGTTCTTACTCGGAACAAAAACTTCGATTTCTCTCCCGCTCGATTCTACAAACTCGCGGCAAGTGCGGCGCCTGAATGTCTGTCCACAATTACTGTGCCCGGGCTCCAAAGCATCATACTTTTCACGGTACAAGGAATGATTTCACCTACAAATCTCAATATATGGACATTGGCCCACATAGCCATGTCCCATTGTATTGATCTGGGCTTACATCGGGAACCGAAAGACCTTTCCGAATTCTCGAGCGAAGCGCTTGCTATGCGACGGTTCATATTCTATACGGTTTACGACTTAGACCGCTCCATATCCACAATCCAGGGCCGGCCCCTGGGAATCCGGGATGAAACATTCGACCTTCGATTGCCCACCGTAGCTGAGATCCCTGGCGAGCCAGAGCCGCTCATCGGCCGTACCCTGCGGCTTCCTGAAGATATGATGGTCACGATACATCGCTTTAGGATGGACAAGTACATATCAGAGATCAAGATGCTTTTCTACCACCTACCGACACAGAGCAGAGTGTTTCACTGGCCGACTGACCACGCGGCGGAACAAACCCGCCTCAAGACCTGCCTAGATGACTGGTTAGTTGAGGTCAGGGAGACTTGCTCTTCGAACATATATGGTGAACGGGGCCGCAAGCCTTTCAAGTTGGAGGTTCTCTATCATGGCACTGTAACGTTGCTTTACCAGCCATCACAGGCCTTTCCTTCTCCAGTACAATCGGCTCTTCTTCAGTGCTACCATTCTTCCAGCGAGCGTGTTCGACTTTACAACCATTTGAACAACGAAGAGAGCCTTCACTTTAACTGGCGCAACATCCATGGAATATTCTCCTCCGGAGCAACAATCGTCTATTGCTTCTGGGCGTCGCCGGAAATTCAGTCGCTGGTCCCGTTTTCCGAGGCACTGCGAACGCTCCGAATTTGCTCGAACCTTTTGAGTATTGGGGGTCAGTGGTGGCCGACCGTTCGAAATGGGAAAGAAAATTTCGATCGTATCGTTGACTTGACGATCAAGAGGCTCAGTCAGTTGCACGGTAGCGGCAATGCCTCCGCGGATGGTCAACCGCCACACCATCGACGCCGTATCGGCAACCTCGAGCCTCATCGTTCCTCGGCTGAAATCGCACCTTTTGAGGGATTACCTCCACTGGCTGAACCGGAGCAAGCGTCGAACTATCTTGCGACGCCGCATTCTTTTCCGTTTGACACACTCGATGATCAAAACGCCGCCATACCATCCGTTGATTCCGTCATGGAAAACTTTTTCACCGAGTTTTTACACGGCGATTGGGGCTGGGACCCGTTTTCGGCCTCTCTCGATACATAAATACTCTGATTGATCCGAAAGAAGAACAAATCTCAAAAAAGTTCACGTTAGAATGCGGGGAGTTGGCGCGTTCATTGTGCATGATGACGTGCTCGTAGACCGTCGGAGAACCAACGTAGAGGCCATATCAGACCACGACGAGCGAAGCGCTTTGCCATGAAAATGGGACCGCACCTAGCGCAAGATTGGACCCAACCTGGGCAACGTAAGGCTTTGACCCTTGCTTTCTAGCAATCTTCCACTTCAGGACAGATCTCTGCTCGTCTACTAACTACGAGCAGAGATGGAGATGCTTTCAACACCACATACTCCTGAAGAGCCAGTGCCGGCGTCGAGACCCAGCGTCGGGGTTCTGAGATTGTGCCGGCTCAGGATAGCTTCAACGCAGGGCGCTTGGACTCAACCAGAACTTATCACATCTTGGTTTTGAGCCTCGAGTCACGATCATTGGACGAGAGCAGTGGGGAGACTGACTCAAGGGGGAGCAATCTTCCAATCAACATTGTGTGTTGGTTTCTTTTGTTGCAGTTCTTTGTTCTCGCGAGGCGAGCCAACAATAGCATAAACCTTATCCGAAGCTGTGTTTCCCACTCCACTCAACAACACAATTGCCTTCGCCCTTCTTCGCCAGGCTACAATCCCGCTCCTTTCTCACGAGGGACTTGAACTCACCTGGCTGTTGGCCGCAATGCATTTTCCAATCATCAGTCTCAAGAACCTCAAATCCGACTTCACGACCATCTCAAGGGATGTCTTCAAAGCCAGCCAGGAACGGGGGTTCTTCATCGTGATAGATCACGGTATCAGCGGTGTTGAGTCAATGTTCACTATCGTAAGTCCAGGCGCATGATGATGGCATTCCGGAGCTGACAATCAGTTCTGTCCGAACAGTCTCGCCAATTTTTCGATCTTACCCCCGAGGTCAAACGTGAGAAGACTCTCAACGAGCTTGGACTTGGATATGACGGACACAATGCTACACAGTGAGGATTTTGACGGCTAACAGTACTCGGAAGCAGGCTAATAGGATATAAGCTTCGCCGCATCAGAGAGAATGGCCCTCGGTCTCCCGGCTGGCCAGCTCTACCACTGCGCGGACATCCACGATTGGTGGGACTGTGTGAAAATAAATCAGATTGAAGCATTCAAAGCCCAGTGCAACGACCTCACACTGCTCCTCCTCTCCTGCTTTGCCGAACATCTGAACCTCCCGCGCACCTTCTTCGAAGCTTCCCATGGACAAGGTCTACCAGGAAACGCCCTCAAACTCATGAAATACCCGAAGATGGAAGCGAAGCCGGATGATACCCCTGAACGACTCTCCGCCCACACAGACTGGGAAAGTCTTACCCTCTTGTTCACCGAGTCACCGGGCCTGGAAATTCGTGACCCCAATGGAAATTGGCACGATGTGCCTGTCATCCCGGGCGGTATTGTGGTCAATATCGGTGACCTCCTCTCGTTCTGGTCTGGCAAGAAGTTGAAATCTACCATGCATCGTATCTCGTGGGAGAAGGTTCCGGTCCATCAGGACCGGTATAGTATTCCGTACTTTGCACAGCCTAGCTTTGGTTCGTTTTTCTTCCCTTCTGGCAGGAATAATGTTGACTGATGTTGAGGTAGACACCGAACTGCGTTCGCTGACTGGCACCGATGACACGGATGGGGAACCGCTCACCTATAAGGATTACTACCGAACTCGGATTCGACTTACGTGGGGTAGCACCATCGATGATGGAAAGGGGGATGTGGAAAAGGTGGATAACAGGCTTGCGAACTATTTGGGGTTGGATCCGGTTCCACCGGCTCCAGCGGGGGTCTCTGTTGAAAAGCATGCGGCGTCAGGGTGGGCGGGGGTTTGGGAGAAAGTGAGAGTACTATATCGCCGTCTGTTCTAGTTGACACACAGATATCCATTCGTTACCGGAACCCATCAAATACCTCAGTCGAATCAGCTTATTCAACTTCGTCGCCCTGGCCTTCAACTCCCCATTCCATGGAATACTCCGCATCAACTTCAAAGTGATCCCACAGTTACCTATAACCCCCTCGAAATCACCGTAAATCCCTCCTCGGGAAAGCCTCCTCAAACCTCCACTCCCTCAAAAATGGCGAGTTCCTGTCCGTAACAAGCAATTCCACACCTCGTTCCTTACAAACCGCCCCCAACCGCGCCGCAGGACCCCCAATCATACTACCGCCTGTCCATTCCAGCGGATCCAACGATCTATGCATCTCAATCCCCTCAATAAACCGTTGCGTGATAACCGCAAGCTCCGCCAGCTTCCCCTGCCCAGCCTCCACATAGTCAACAACATACGGTAACACCCGATCCAACGAGTCCATACTTCCAATCTGCGTAACATGCAACCTCATCAACGTCCCCGGAAGAATAGCCGTCAACCGCCCAAACGGCTCTACCGCGCCAACGGTGTCAAAATCACCTAGGATGAAATAAGGCGCGTGCAATCTCTCCAGCACACCAAACTCCTTGAAACCGGGCCACACGGCGTTCTCGTGCGGTCTGTCGAGATCGAGCCAGATTTCTTTCAGGGTTGCTCGCGCCTGCAGCAGGGCTGGGTAGATAAGGTGGTTGTCAAATGTATGCCATGTGGTATATGGGAAGTAGCCGTGCCGGTATGATTGGAGGTTTGGGATGTTGATGATCAATTTATCCAAGGCGGCCAGACTATGGCAGTTTCCGATGGCTAGGTGTGTTATCGGTGAAGAAGGCAGTGGCTCGTCGGTTTCGAGCAGGATGTCGGTGAATAGATAGCGGAGTTTCGGTAGGCCGAAGAAGGGGGTGATGAGTGATTGCGTGTTTGGAGGGGGGTCGAATGCGGCGGATATGTAGACTTCTTCGAGATTCTGTAGGACGGAGTCTGAGAGGGGGATGTTGAATTGCCGCAGCGCGGCACGGCGGATTATTCGCGGAACGTATGTGCCGCAATCTGGGAATTGGATTTCGAGCTTGGCCAGATTGGGGAGGAGGGTTAGGAGGAGGGCGATCCAAGCATCTGGATTCCATGCTTTGAGGCCGTGTTCCCATTGGCTTGATTCTGTGCAGGTTAGGCTTGCCGTGCGGGCTGCGTGTAGGATGGGAATTAGGTCGTAGCGGAGTAGGAGGAGGTCAAGGTCTAGTTTCTGATCAGCGTTGCTGTTGTTGTATGAGGAGTTGGCCCATGGTTGCGGTGTGTCCCAGGCTTTCAGGCGGAGGGTTTGTGTATATTGGCAGAGGGAGGGGTTGCGGATGAGAGTGCCAACTAGGGTTTGGGTGTTGCGGATTTCGGTGAGATGGGTGTAGATCTGGGGCTGGACGAGGTTGAAGAAGTGGTGTGAGGCTCGGAGGAGGTTGAGCTTGTCGCGGCGGTGCAGGTGCTGGATTATCAAGAGTTGGGTCTCTATGGGCAGGGTTGAGAGGAGATCTGTTTTGTTTGACAGCTTGCTTGGACTGGAGCCGAATAGGATCCCGGCTGCTTTGGCTAGTGCTTGGAACATACTGACAGTTGATGTTTTGCAAAGAGATGTCTGATGGATGCCCCCGCTGGGAATACGAGCACGGCCTCAGCCGCCTGATAGCATCCATGCTATCATCGGCTCGGATTGCCTATAGTTGATTTAGTCTCATAAGGCTATATACTAAGTACTTCCTACTTCCTCAACTTCTTAATCGTCGGCCCCATCTCCTCCCCATTCTCCAAGCACTCCCTCGTCTTCTCATCAATCTCCCACCTCTCCTGACAAAGCTCGACGCACCCCTCAATCTTCTCAATCGGCACCGACACAACCCCATCCGCATCCCCCACAATATAATCCCCCGGCCGAACAACCACACTCTCCCCACCTTCCGCATTAGAATAGGTAACAGGAACATTCAACTCAGACGATCGCGTAAAGGTATTCGACCCCAAAATACTAATATCACTCGCAAACAATCCAATTCCTAACTCCTGGTGCTCAGCCAAATCCCGGAACCGGCCGTCAATCACCACACCTGCGGCACCGAGCTTCTTCGCCCGCGTGCTCATTAGTCCGCCCCAGCATGCGCTAACTAGTCCTTTGGGCTGCGATATGAAGACCACACTGTCTTTAGGGATTGCATCGGCGAAGTGTGTGGCCGGTTTAGGGGAGGCTTTGTCGCTGTCGCGCACCATGCGCACGGTGTATGCGGGGCCGAAGATTCGGGTTTTGAGATCGCGGATGCCGGGGGAGAACATCTTTAGCCCTGGGAGGTAGCCGCCATTTGGGACGCCGAGTTTGACGAGGGCGTCGCCGATCTGGGGTTGTTAGTTTTGTTGTCTAGTGTACGTTGGCGATGGGGACGTACATCGCATGAGGCAAATTTGCGCAGGGCGCGAATGGACTCTGGTCGGAGGGCCATGATGTGCGTATTGTGTATAGGTGTGTCTCAACAAGCCAGAAGAATAAGTTAGATGCGAAAGTTGGAGAAAGATGAGGAGGCCATCTATCGCGGGTTGTGCTCCCCCACAGTCATCGGATCCATCCGAATGCGCTAATTTTGGCTGCTTCGGAGTAGTCCGAATGGCACCTCCGGGAATCTAGCAGCATCATGGAAATTAGCCGATACCGGGACTCGGGATGTTGGAGTGTTATTAGTCCATGAGAAAAGGATCATGGTCCTTTTGATGTAAGATTTCATTCCTTCGTTGTTTCTGTTGTCACACTTGATCCGACAGAATGGGTGACGCAGGGCTCTTTCCGAACGGCGGGTGGGATGTCCACCACCACATTTTTGATTGTACGTCTCAAAAAGATAGGTTCGCATAGCATCATGAGATACAAAAGTACTGATACACTCCAGCTGAGCGATACGCCTACTCACCAACCCGCCACCTAACTCCGCCCCCCGCAACAATCGCCCAATTCCTCGCCTTCAAACAGAAACTAGGCATCACCAACTCCGTCCTCACCCATGGCCTCTCCTACGGCTCCGACTGCACCTCGCTTCAAGAATTCACATCTGAGCTCGGATCCTCAAGTACCAAAGCGATTGGTGTCATAGACCCGGAGACAACAACCCCGGAGCAACTCCGGGATATGCAAAAAGCAGGTATCTGCGGGATCCGCGTGAACCTATACCTGTATAAAGCTATGCACGATGTTGAGCTGCAGAAGAAAGCACTTCGGGCGCATGTCAATGCGATCAAAGATACATGCCCGGGGTGGAGTATGGCATTTACGCATACTCATCCGGAGTTCTGGGCTGAACTGAAGCCCGTCATTGAAGAGGAGATTGTTCCGACGGGGATCCGGCTGGTGACGGATCATTTTGCATTACTGAAGGGGAGCAGTATGCTTGATGGGGAGAATTCGGTCGGTGATGCTACGACACAGCCGGGCTTTAGGGAGATCATTGACCTTGTGCGTGCGGGACATCTGTACATCAAGATCAGCGCGCCGTATCGCGTTAGCAGCCAGGCACCGGGGTATGAGGATCTCAGACCGCTAGTCCGTGCGTTTTTCGATGCCAACCCGAAGCAGGTTCTTTGGGGAAGTGACTGGTAAGTTCCCAGGTTATCATGTAAGGGTATTGCGGAAGAAAGTTAACAGGATAGGCCGCATACACCGCACATGAAGGTACGAACACAGGAGGAGGCGCTGAAAGAGACGCCGTATCTCGAAGTTGACGATCTAGCGTGGTTACGGAGTCTGCGATCATGGCTGTCTGATGAGGAGTGGAATGCTTTGATGGTTGAAAACCCAAAGTCCCTGTATGCATAATTCCTGCTTTGCTGCTTAATAAAACGACAAGCACGCGCAACATGCGTCGGCGTATTACAGGGGTTCTTCTGTTCCTATCATACTGATAATTGTTTTCATCCCACTCTTTCGTAGTCGGCAAGAGCAGGACCTCGGCACTTGATAGATACGAGGAAGGAGCAACTTAGGCCATGCCGACCGCGCCTTCCTTATAAATGAAGCCGGCTGAAACACCTGGGCAGGAAGGCACGATGTCTTGGGCAGGCAATGGAAGGCAGGAGCGACCCAGGGCCGGAGCCCTTTCCATCGCACCTTCCTAGTTCAGTATTCCATCCCTCCGCTGTGCCTTCCCTATATTCTGTCCAGCTCAAATTCCAAATCATGATATAGAAAGCCCAGATCTTAACTCGGCGGCAATCTCTCCAAGAGGTAGGTTGGATTCTATGGTCTTTATCATTCACGCGGTCTATCAACAAACCATCACCCCCTTGATACTAGTCTATAACCTCAGTGGCCTTCAGCCCTTCCACCCGTAACCCTCTCAACCGCGTCCTTGGCCCTATACAACCGTCAGCAAGCCCGACTCCAACCTCACCCCTCCCTAATTTATAGGGGAGAAGCAAGTAAGAAAGCGAGGAACATACATATCCCCAAGCGCAACCATACAAACCGTCTGCCAAACTCCCAGCCCAATCCTCGGCGTCGCCCCCCTATACAACCCCCGAATCCCATTCTCCTGATAGATATACCTAGCAGCCTTCGCAATCGTCAAATCCCCCGGCCGGCTCGGATCCTTCTTCATACTCTGCAACTCCACCCTTATCACCTCAATCGGCTGATTCCACGCACTCAGCCCACCGCCAATCGACGACGCAAGAATCTTCTCCCACGCGCCCAGCGGCTGAGACCTATCTTTATCCTTCCCAGTCCCTTTCCGAATAACATCCTCCGCCACCCGAGAAAGTCCGAACCGGCTGCCCCAATTCGTCACCTGTCTGATCGCAACGGCGTTCACGCCCTTGTTTATCCCCCTGATCCCTTCCTTTTGCCAGATGTTACGAAACATCTCCATGGTGCTAGGTGGTTTCACGCCGCTAGCAGCGATTTTACTCCGCGTGATCTCAGCGGTTTTCATCGCTGTGCAGAAGCCCACCGTTGCGTAGGCCTGCGCGACGCCACCGGTCATGCCACCGGCCATTCCGGAGAGGATGTCGGATGCGCCGAGACTCTTGAAGCGGTATTCAGCGGAGCTGGCGACGAAGAGCAGTACCGCGCCCTTTGTGGAGGCTTCGAGCCACGCCCAGGGGATTAGGCCTTGGTAGACTGGTTATCGCATGTGAGCTTCGTTTCGTGATGAGAGGGTAAGGGAGAGGAGACATAGGGGACGAACACCCGGCGAAACCGCCTCGGGCCCAGACACGGCGCATGGCGGAGGGGAAGGAGTCGTTGCGGTGGGCGGCCATGGTGGTTTTGATGACTTCGAGGGGCTATATGGAGTCTTAGTTGGAGGTATGTGAGGGGTTTTGGTGAGGCAGGGGGAGTACCTGGCCTAGTGAGGTGACCCTAAATCACAATTCAATGCATGTTAGTTGTTCGGTAGTCCCTGGGTAGTCGCGGGTGGGTGGTGATATGAACGTACTCGAACATATTGAGCGAGGCACCAACTGTACACCATTGCCATTAGAACTCATGGCTACCCATTTACTAATACGGTAGGCCACTAACGGAGAAGATTGCTCAGGGAGACATCTTTCTTTTTGATCGTCCTGGGACTTTGCTGGGCGGACATGGTGAATCAATGGCGTGGTAGGTAATTGCGACACAGACACTGGTCAGTCTCGTGGATACCACAGCGTGAAGTACAAGATCTGTACCATCCGATAGTCGGATGAATCCGACTTCAAAACTATAAAACAGCCCCATAGCCCCATATTAATATCGGGCGTTTATGCAGTTCCTCGTTGAATTCCGAGAATCGGCGGCTACGAACGGAGCACCCGCGGGAAGAAAGACCTTAGGGTCACCGGTTCCGAAGCCGCGACGTGTATGGAATGAATTGATTTGCTCATGTATAATCTAACTAAATCAGACCAATGCGCCAAGCCAAGTATGTGTAGGTATATAGTAGCCACAGTCAACGCCTTTTGTACACCGTCCGTTATCTCGTACATCATGCCTCTTCGGCTCCGTCAATGCATCCACTTCCATAGAACAGAGAGCAGCTGGTCGCGGTGGACGGGTTTGCAGATGCAATCGTTCATGCCTTTCGCTATGTATGTTTCTGCATCGCCTTGGAGTGCGTTACCGGTGATGGCGATAATTGGCATGGTTATACCCATCTCGCGGATGTGGGCTGTCGCAGTTAGGCCGTCCATGACCGGCATGGAGACATCCATTAGTACGACGTCGTAGGAGAGCGGCTTTTGCTTGATCATGCGCACTGCTTCAGCGCCATTCCACGCGCCGTCAACTCGTTGGAAGCCGAGAATGTGAAGGAGTTTTAGCATGACAGTATGGTTTACCATGTTGTCTTCAACAAGAAGAACATGCTTGTGCGGTGCCAGGTTCCTCGTGTTCGTGGTAAGATCGCCGCTGACTGGCGTGATTGATGCGCTGCGAGATTTTGGGGGCGAAGAAACCGAGCGACCCCCCATTCTCGCGGTAAACCAAAAGACGCTGCCATTGCCATCGGTGTTAGGCTCGTATCCCACTGTACCCTCCATCAGCTCCGCCAAACTCCTGCATATGGATAGACCTAAGCCGGTTCCTTGGTATTTCCGAGTGTTCGAGTTGGCAAATCGAGTGAACGGGGTAAAGAGTGTGTTGATTGCGCTATCAGGGACGCCAATGCCGGTGTCCGCAACTTCCGTCCTAACCACGCAGCAAGCAGGGTCTTCTGCATCGGGTACACACGAGGTCGACACACGCACGTAGCCCTTTTCCGTGAATTTCACAGCATTACCAACCAGGTTTTGTAGAATCTGTCTGTACCGGAGGGGATCGCCGCGGAGTCGCTTGGGAAAGTCGCGAGCCATGACGGTGGTCAATTCAACTCCTTTGTTGAGCGAAGATCGACAGTTGCGGATAACCGCACCAACTACTTCTTTCACGGCGACAATATCCGCATGCAGGGAGAAGGAACCGGAAGAGAGTTTTGAGTAGTCGAGTACATCATTAACAATCTGCAGCAACAGCGACATGGAGTCTTGAATGATGGTTGCGTGTTCGCGCTGTTGCTCAGAGAGACCAGTGTCCGCCAGCATGCTCATGGCAATCTGCATTCCATTCATCGGAGTCCGAATTTCATGGCTGATATTGGCCAAAAAATCGGTTTTCAGTCGCGATGACTCTTCAAACGCAGAGATCATGCGCGCTTCGGCTTCTTTACGCTCGGTCAAGTCGCGAGTAACCTTGACAAAGCCGACGTGTTGTCCAAACTGGTAAATCGGGGTGATGAGCACGTTGGCCCAGAACCTGGACCCATCACGTCGATAGCGCCAGCCTTCATCCTCGATGCGTCCCTCGCGTACACAAACCTTCAGCGCTCGCGCCGGTTTCCCGCTCTCACGATCCTCTGGGCTGTAGAGGATGGAAAAGTGCTTGCCAATTATTTCCTCCGCTTTGTATCCTTTCAAGACGCCTGCGCCCGAATTCCAGGTTGCAATATTGCCGTGCGGGTCAAGCATAAAGATGGCGTAATCCTTGACCGTATCAACCAAGATCTTGTAGGTTTCGTTCATGTAGACATGTTGCTGGTTGGCGGCTCCCTCGGTGAGTTTCTGCGCTTCCAACACGACATAGAGTAGAGTTGACTCGTCGAAAATCGGAGTCACCCGCAGGTTGTGTGCAATGGTTCCTTTTACCAGAATATGCTCGATGACCTGGACTTCGCGCGTGATGGTGGCGGCTCGCAGAGCACCGTACAGAGTCGGAATGTTAGGTGCGGGGATGGCGGCGGGGTCGAGATTACCAACGGTCGCATGCAGGACGGACTCGCGAGTTAGGCCGGACAGGGAGAGGTGGCTATCGGAAACTTCGGCGATGGACATGGAGGCATCGAGGACGAGGGTAGGAATGGGGGTATGGCGATAAATGCGACCCAACGACAGCGACGGAGAACTTGAGGCGACCGCACGATTGGGGGTGGTGGTGGTGGTGACGTCCGGGTCTTTGGTCGTCAACGGTCGCTGATCGTCGAGTGACAGCTCGGATACCTGGGCGTTGAGCAACATGGTGCCCGACACTGCTTCATGGGAGAGAGCAAGGGGAGAAAGTCAAGGAGATTAAAGAGCAAAGCGAAAATCGCCTCCCTTGAGAGGAAACGAACCCCCTTCCTTGGTTGAAGCGATCGATAACCTGCTCGATGGGAAAGTGGCGGATCACCTGCTTGTGACTGGCGGGAAGATAATCCGGCCGCTTCCATTGGGTCGCTTGGTTAGTCATCGACATAACTGGACATTATTTACATGTAACTGCCAACATATTTTATTCTGATCACTGACACTGCAGTGACTGCCCACTAGGTTCCTATCTACCTCGTTCCAGCTGCTATCAAATCTCGTATCACGTCCGCATGTACCTTGTCATATGTCCGCGTCACGAACGGCATCACTAGCGATGAGCATTCCACTATTCGTTCGACCTCCAACACCCAGCCTGATCAGTTAGCACAATATATATCTGTTTCCATCAACTAGACGCTCACCTGAAAAATCATCTTTCTTTACACGGTAGTGACTCCGCACAGTCACTCCAAATGGCGCATCCGCTTTAGTTTTGATTCCTGTCGCCGTATTCCTCAACCAGGTGCCAAACTCGATCTGCTTCTCGCCCCACGACCCGATCCCCGGAATCACCTTGATCGCATTGCCCAGCCGATAGGTGTTGATTGGGTGGTCAGCCTCAGCGGTATTGAACCACTCATCGTTATGAGCTTCCGGCTCTGTGTCGACCTGGCGAACTGTGGTAACCACCGGGTTCAAGCGAATAAAACCCACCTGGTCGTGGATGGCAGTGAGGACGGCTTTGGGATCGGCGGAGTCGGGGATGGAGGCTGTCACTGTGCGGGTGTTGGAGGCACGCCAGTTGATCGTCAGCAACGAACCCACCACCAGAAACGCGAGGAGTTTGTACTGAACCATGATGCTTGATATAGCTCGAGTGTAAGTTGCACGAGGGTGGGTATATGTATTGGATAGGTGAACTGTTCGCAATCCAGCGGGGTTGACAGCTGACATCGTATTGTGGCTGTGGCTGTCAGCTAGCCTCACCATTCTCTGTCGATCATTGTCCACGATTTTCCTCTTTTAGATGCTTCTGCATCTCCAAAACACGAGATATATCCGGGTCCGATCGTTCCTGAGATGACAATTGGTCATTTTTGCGAGGAAAATACCACCAGGGTGACCGGCGCGCATTATGTACCCATGTCGGCTTATCGTTTGTCATCTCAACGAATCGCGTAGGGTGCACCCTGTCAATAGCATCATTTTTGCTTTCCGTCATGATGATCGCCTGACGCCCAAGAATGGTTCTCCCAGGACTATAGGTCGAGGATAAAGTTCGCATCTATCCCTGTTGGTTCCGGACACTGCCGGTAAGATGGTCGCCTTGGGGAGCCTCGCCTAAATTTCACCCCGGATCCAGAATTGGCTCTACGGCCTGGCTATCTTTTTCATTCAACCAAGTGGTTAGGCATCGCTTCATATCCATCGAAAATGTTTCAGACAATCACGTCGCTGCTGCAGACGGTCTATGGCATCTGGAATGACCCGCTTCCGGGCGTCCCCTACACCGCTTGCTTTCCTATGCTGGGCCTCGTCTCGGAAAAATGGTCTCACGACTTCTACTCTAGGTCAATGGGCGCATTATTTGATGCTGCTGCAAACGAAGGGGTGTCGTGGACACTTGTCGGCGGCCTCCCCTTGATTTACCTCCGAGACCCTGTCTTGATCCGACAATTGTTCATCAAGAGCAGTAGCTCCATCAGCCGATGTGGGAGCCAGACTAAAGGTCCATTTGGAACTGGCAAGCGGATCATCCGCAACGCCTTGATCACCGCGGATGGAGAGGTGGCCCGGCAATGGCACGCTGATATGGTGAGGGGTTTTCACAACAGTTCATCCATGGAGGTGTTTCATTCTCAGCTGATTTCCATCTCATCCACCCACGTCCGTAAGCTCGTGAGGGTCTAGGCTGGCGGGGACCTGCAAATTCTGCTGCGGGATTATGCCATGGATACCGTGTGGTCGCTCGGGCTGGGATCGGACAATGCCTCTCAGTACACGCAGGATTGGCACGGACCGTTCAACCAGTACGTCCACATGTCGGCGAGTATGTCGTACCCACTGCAGCATATCCTGATCAGCCTCCTTGCTGGTCAAAAATTCTCCCAACCAGACTATCGCGAGAAAAACCTCCACGACCGCATTGACGCTTGCGTGCTTCGACTCCTGCAGGATAACCTGCACCTAATCAACCCTGAGCGAGCCGCAGTGGACAAAATGAACTTCCTCCAGAGAATATCGCATGAAAGCGGCGGAACCGCCGCGGACCCAATTACCCACAATGTCCTCGCCCATGCAAAGCAAATATTCTCTCATGGGTTTCCTGCGCCAACCTTATTGCTCCTGTGGGCCCTGAGAGAGCTGACCCTACAGCCAAAAGTCAAGGAAAAACTCCGCGCCGAACTCATAGCAAGTAGCTGGTACGGCGACTCAAACCTCCAGACTTTGTCGCAGCTTCCTTACCTGGATGCTGTGGTCAACGAAGTGCTCCGACTTTATCCACCAATTCCCACCACCGCGCGAGCGATCGACGAATCAATTGATATGGAAACTGAATCAGGGTTTCACTTCGTTATTCCAATCACGGCTCGAGTGGCTGTCTCACTGGACATGCTACATCATGACCCTCAGATCTGGGGAGAGGATGCTGCGCACTTGCGGCCAGAACGATGGGAAGGACTTCTAGTTAACACGGTGGAGTCTGAGTGCAAGTACTTGCCGTTCCTAACAGGACCAAGACGATGCCCCTGCACTGGGTTTGTCATACAACAGGTGAAAGTGTTTCTCGCTGTGCTGTTGCGTGAGACAGATCTGGAGGTGACAAACGCGGCCGCAGTTGAGAAGAGGCTAGGGCCGGTAGCAGAGCCAACGGTTCCTGTATCATTTGTTGCTCACCCTCTCTGATTGCGCTATCTTGGTTTGTAGGTTCCAATAGGATGGTGACATTGACGCGATCCGTCAACCCTGGGGACAGACAGTGTGGGGTTGCGTCTTGGAACTGGACTGATATTGTCCGAGGCATAGATGCGAGTTGAGTGGAGAAATCCCTACTTTGTACGACAGAATAAGCAACGCGTATCTCGAGTCAGCCGGGATTTTTCCGGCCAGCCGGACACGCCAAGTCGGACACTCACGTACCTACCAGGGTCTGGGGAAGCGGAAAATCCCCGACATCAACATGCAGCCTGGGGCTGTGCTCTCCACTCCTCCCTCGCCCAGGCGGACTCCGCTCAGGTAACTCCAGACAGACACAACGTTCCCCAGATCACAGCTCTGGGGAAGACCCTTCCTCCATGTCACCTCTGAGCTCAGAAAAAATCCGGGGCTGGGCACGGCAGATATCCCCGCTCTTGCTCGGCATGCTGTATAAAAGATCCGAAGCCCTCGATAGTTCTGGAGTACAGACCAACTTTCTCGCACACAGGTGAAATGGCGTCTACAGACCCAAAACAGACCTTTGAGGATGGCGACACCAAGGCCGCCCTTGAGGCTTTGGAGACCGTCTCCGAAACTGACCGTATGCTCGCGCACTTTCCCATCCTCCAGAACAAGACGCCGGAGGAACTGGCGGCCTTAAACAAGGCTGTACTAAGAAAGCTGGATTGGTACTTTCTGCCTTGTGTCACGATGATGTTGCTTATGAGGTGAATGGTTCCACCCAAGGCTTTCTACGCTGTGCTAACACTCTGCTAGCTACCTCGATCGCATCAACGTCTCAAACGCCCGCCTGGCTGGCATGCAAGAAGACCTCGGCATGGACGACACGACCTGGTCCGCCGGAATCTCCATGTTCTACGTCGGATACATTATCTCACAAGTCCCAGCCAACGTCTTCATTGCGAAAGGAAAACCCAGTATCCTCATGCCGTGCATCATGCTCGGATGGTCGGCGACAACAATCTGCATGCCTGCATTAACCAGCGGGTGGGGTTTCTGTCTCTGTCGCTTTATCGTCGGGTTTACGGAGGGTCCCTTCGTGCCTGCTGTCTCATTGCTCACATCCTCGTGGTACACCAAACAGGAGTCTCCGCTTAGAATGGGTATCTGGCATGCCGGGAATATCATCTCGAACGTCTTCTCTGGCCTCCTAGCCGCAGGCATCTTAACAAATATGGATGGCATCGCTGATCTCCGCGCATGGCAATGGTTCATCCTCCTTGAGGGGATCGTCAGTATCATCGTCGCCGTCATCGCATTCCGCTTTATCCCCAACTTCCCGGACAACACCAGCCGCCGCTGGTTCTCCGAGGAAGAGGCCGCCATGGCACAGTACCGCCAGGTTGTCTCCGCCGGAGGCATTCTCGAGGGGTCAGAAGGTGAAGGCGATTACTGGGGTGGTGTGATCCTTGCAGCAAAAGACCCCTTCACGTGGATGTTTGCAGCCATTCATTTCTCGTTGATTATCGCGCAGAGTTTCAAAGATTTCTTCCCATCGGTATGTCCAGACCTTCTTCGCTCCCGCGGGCATCAGTGTATTGTGTTAATAATTGGCACCTCTAGATCGTCGACACCCTCGGCTTCAGCGAAACAGTCACCTACCTAATCCAAGCCCCACCCTACCTAATCGCCTATTTCGCAACGCTTGCAATCTCCTGGTCCTCCGGCCGCTTCCTCGAACACTGCTGGCACATCATCGTCCCGATTCTCGTCGCGCTCGCTGGGGCAGTGCTCATGATCTCAACTTTGAATGTCGGCGCTAGATACTTCAGTCTTGTCCTGCTCTGCACGGGTCCCTTTGTCGGTTTGAACGTATGTCGCCTCGCCCCTCCTCCTCAAACCCCCCACCTTTTCTCCACAACTAACACATTTGCTGCTGATATAGATCCAAATCTCCTGGGAAACAACCGTCGTCCCCAGGCCAAGGACAAAACGCGCCGCGTTGATCGCGATCGCGAACTGTGTTTCCTCCGTGTCTCATTGGTTCACGCCGTATTTCTTCCTTCGGTCGCAGGAGCCACGGTACCAGACGGGCGGCGGGATTATAATTGCTGGCTGTGGATTGACGGCGATTGGGTGTTTGGTTGCGAAGTGGTGGGCTATTCGCAAGAATAAGGAGTTGGATAAGGAGGAGGAGAGAACGGGGGTTGTTACGGAGTGGAGGTTTGCGACTTAGTTTGGGGGTTTGGGGTTTGTGACGTGGTGGGGGATGGGCTGGTGAGGGCTGTGAATTGGAGATGAGAGGATGGACTGTGCGGGGTTTGGCTGATGGTAGATATGGATGGAAAGTACATATATAGTAGGCTGATAGGGATATTGGGCGTGAGAGATCGAGGATGAGAGGTAGATGGTTCGATAAAGTAGAGAGTTGTTTTCTCTCGACAGACTGAACGATGGAATGACAATGACATATATAGTACATCTATCTCATGTTCAATACTGACGCTCACACAAACTTATGCTCTATAGTTGGCAGCTCAACCGGCGCCGGCCTGCCATCCATCTCTCTCAGTCCACCACTTGGTAACTCCATCACGGAATGATTATGCATCTCATATACGGAATGATTCGGTACTTCTGTCGCCTCCGCATTTCCATTCTGAATATGAGTCTGAGTGAGGCCTTGGCTCCCCCATTGCCTGTTATCACGTGGATCCGCCCCTAGCGGAGTCGGAGTCTCCATCTCAGTAACCATCCATTCATTCTTCGCAACACTTGGGTTGGGGTGCGCAGTTAGCGGAATCGAGGGGTCTCCAGCCGCAACATCGGGTCTATTTTGTTTGCGACGTTTCACCCAGCAAGCGCCTATAACCACGACAACTACCACAAGGACGCCGACGCCGCCGCCAATTCCGGCTTTTGCTGCTGGGGGGAGACCGTCTGCCGGCTGTTCGTCACTCTTATTATCTTCGTCGTTGGTTGATTTGTTCCCCGTCGGCCCCGCATCTGCTTCGGGTGTTGATGTCGGTGTCGGTGTCGATGTCGTCGTAGCGGTCGTCGAGTCATTTCCCAGCCCCGAAATAGAAAATCGGGGAACACATCCCCATTGCTGTGGCGGCTGGTCTGTAGTAACGCAAACAGTGTATTGGTCGCGATCGGGAAGGGCTGCGTCAGGTGTCCAGGTGTAGCTACCCGCGTCTGGGATTTCCTCTGCGGATTAAAGAGCGAAAAAGTCAGAGTGGTTTCGAAAGGTAGAGTAACATGCGAGGGTAGGTCATCACTTACCTTCTATCTTCTCACTCTCAGTCCCCCACATAATCTGGCCCCAGAGGAGGTCGATGGTGACTGTTCCATTGGAGGAAACAGGCTTCCAGTTGATGGTCGTTGGTTTCCCTGCAGTAAAGGTATAGCCTCCGGGTGGTTTCTCGAAGTCTATGCCCGCGGCAGCGGTTAAGAGAGGCACCCATAGGCCGATGAGGAGGGCAAGAATCATGTCGATTTCTTTCTTAGTCGTAAGTCATGACACTGTCGTGTGTGAGGATGCAGAAGAGAAAAGGCCATCCTTCGAGAGGCACTGCAGATTTTCTCGCTCAACTCGACCTGTGAACACGTGGAAAATAGGGTCTTATCGAGTGAGGATTGACAGCCAAGCACTGCTCCTCGTATTCGACATCGCCTTGCAGCGTCGGCTAGCGATTGCAGACGAAAAGCTCTTGGCAGGGGTAATTTCAATCAAGGCTGAGTCAAGCGAAGCTGAATACGAGTGAGTGGCCGCTCGGAATTAGTGATTGGGTGGTCAGGATGGGTGGTAAGAGCTTGCACGAAAATCTCCTGGGAAGGGCCGCCAGAGCCTGCTCCCAGCACATTGTTGAAGTGCGACTGCCGAGAGTTACGCAGACCTGTCAACCTTACTCCTGCTCTATTCATAATCATAAATCTCAAGAAACTTCTTCTGGCTTAGCCCCTTACCGGTAGCCGGCAAAAGTCCAGTAGCGCGGACGCAAGTCCAATACGGCGACGACTGCACCGACATGAGTGCCGTACGCAGCATCGCGTTTGGAGTTAGAGCAAGGTACCTCGCCATCGGGCTACCCTTCACGCCGACGCGGACTACGACGCCGCCATCCTTTTGCTCTTCAAAATACAAGCCAGGAGGTGTTGATCGCACGCCGGTCTGAATTTCACTCCACAAATGCCGCAGTTCGGCTCTCATACCTTCTTCAACCAAATCCGCGATGAGGAGCGAGTTAAGGTAGCCTTCACAGCGTGGCCATGCCCGCAGAGCGTCAACTGCCTCGTATCGGAGCGAGTAGTCCGGGCATCGAGCGCCCACGGTGAACAATGCCGGAGTAATAACCGCGTCGATCGTCATGAGTGGTCGCTCTTTGAATCGTTCCATTACGGCTAGCGATTCTGCCATGAGGTCCTTGTAGTCGTCTATAAACCAGACCGGCTCCGGACAGCCCCTGGTGTACAGACAAGTCTTGAGATTGAGGTCGAGGGTCATGTGGTTGAGTCTGATCATGTCTGCTGCGCGCTGTTGTTTCGCGTTCAAGCGATGATACTGCCGTTCGCGAAACCGGTATAGGAAAGTGCCATACTGATTCACGCACGAGAACAATCGCTGCTGCTTCGCATGTAGAGTGCCGTAATTAGCCATGATTTCCGCCTCCGGTCGGCTCCAACACCGCTCAAGGAACGGGAAAACGGTGTTCATCAGCGGGTTGAACGCTTGCTGCGCGTCGTGCAGATTCTTAAATTCATACAAGCATAACTCATATTGGTTTTCGAGGATGAGCTGGTTGTCCAAACGAAGTCCATCCCTCATGACGCCGTGGTGGGTGGCCTGGGCTTCAAGGTGGAGAAAGGCTTCGAGGAGACTCTCCTCGACCGGAACCAGCGAGGCACCAAGTCGATGGCGCTGAATCTTCATCTCTTTAAGAATCGCCAATCCGCTCCGAAGATGGACGGTCGCGTCGTCGTAGTGGCCGCAGACCAGCTCCAGCATGATGAACAGAAGACAGCACACCAGCAGTACCTCTCGCAGCTGCGGATCCTTCAGGATATGTCGCTTATTGAGCAGGCCAAAGGAACGCATCGATTGCTCTAGCGCAAATCGGTACCAGGTGCTTTCGGCATTTGAGCCGGGGATCGGAATACCGTCTCTTTCCAAATGTTGGTTGATAGCGCTTAGCGCGACGACGGCGTGGTATACAGCTGGTTCGGTGCAGCTCATCTGGAGGATGAGCTTCTGCCACAGCGAAGAGTCGTAAAAACTAGTTATGCCGGGGATGGTCCGGTACAGGAAGAAGTTGACGCATCGCTTCTCATCGGCGGTGGTCGCCCAGCGAAATCCGGTCGCGAGAGGAGGAGTGATGGAACGAAAAGATGATTCATCGGAGGAAGAGTGGTGGACTTCGGTTCGTCGTGGGAGTCGATTAACTTCGTAGCCTTCGCAGGTCCAGCCGTTGGAGGAGCAGTTGCGGCAGGCGCCGGGGGTCTCGTCGCATTTCACATGCCGGATGCTGGGAGTAGTAAGCAAAATTCAGATGTCGCTCGCTACATTATTACAAACCGGCAGGTGCGACAACCTGTTCGCGATCGCTTGGTGAAGGCTCGTTTCCGTTTTGGCTGCGGTTGGAGCATCTTGAGGATTTGGAGATTGGGAGTTTTGCGAAGAGCAGCTCCAATTTCGCGAAAGCCAGCGATTAAAACGCCGGGGCTCTGACAATGCGCTAGATGACGACTCCATAATATAAAGCTCTTGTCTTTCCTGATGATTGGATGGTTCTCAGCCCCCACGCTCAGCTCCCTCAGCCACGGTGGTGGAGTCTCTCGTCAGATCGGCCTCGGTTGGACGCCTGATTGCTTGGATTTGGAGGACTGGATTTCCGAGTGTTGAGAGTATATTGATTGTGTCGAGATCAAGGGGAGACAGTGACTGGAGATGGAAGTGTTATGGTCTTCCAGAGGTCAACAATTCACGAGTTTCCCAGGTCAGGTGAGCGACCAGATATATATTGTCACAGGCACAGCTGATTGGTCGCTCACATGCAGCATTCACTGCATGCATCTCAGCCCTGTACTCTTCATGCTGTCTTTGTCTTCTGTACTTTACTCTCCTTCTCTTCCCTCCTTGTTTCTTCATCTCTCTTCAACCTCCCGCCAACCTCTCACCATCTCCATCTTACCAGTACAATCGTTCACAGCCATCAAATCGAACATAAAACCACCATGCGCGCTCTCTCCACCATCTACAATTCCGCTCTCGGCACTCCCCACCACAAACCCCGCACTCAATCCAACAAGCCCAAGACCTTAACTCTGGCCAGCTCTGTGGCATACCTTGTCCTGTTTATCATGTCTGCTGGTCTCGTATACTTTGTCCTGACTGGCGCCGACATTATTGGATACTTGTAAGTGGTAAACGACCCAGTCCCATCACACGGGCAATCCAGCCTCGCAGCTTATACCAACGTGGACGTTCTCGCTGACGATGTAGGGGATTCAATCCGCGCATGATCTCGCATGTTTTCTAGACCGCGGGCGCGACGTCGACGCAGAGCGTGTCTACGAAGAAAGATGAACGAAACGCGACCCAGCTGAGATACAAAAACCGACCATTGCGATGCGAAAACGAATGAATGAGATGAATGACTGGTTGAGAACCTACAACGGACAGTGACGATGATGGCCCCTTCCTTGCTTGATGACCACGAACTGCTACGCAGGGCGCGATCCGGATTTGCGACGAGGAAGGTGTAATGGCGATAAAGGACAGGAAGGAGCGACCTTGGATACACTGGACGAGGAAGGAACGATCGATGGCATTCCCCGTCGCTCCTTCCCTGACTCTTGAGCCACATTCAATTTACCAAGAAGCGCGTGATGGGAGTGTTCAAAGACAGCGAGGGCGCGGGACCAAGTCTATGTAAGGGGTTGTCTGGAATGCAAGGATCGATTACACGTGCACGAATAATGACTTATTGATTGATTACTTGAACCATATCCTTGCGATCACCGTACATCATAAAGCGTGCCATATAGTTAGCCCCGTAGCACACTAGAGCATCAAGTCTCGGACTTCCCACACGGTGGGAGAATTCCGCCAACCCCGACCCCGTCAACTTTTCTTGACGAGATGGCGTATTGGAACGGATCGGGGACACAGTGTCGCCGGACGGCGTTCCTCTCGGTCACCGCTTGCCCCGGGGCCGTGGTTGATTTATAATAATGTCTTGGGCTCGTGTAGCTCCACGGTGTCCGGCAGCGCAGATCTATAAGAGCCGATATCTCTCCCAGTAGTCACCCAAACCAAGCGCACACCATGGCAAAGCTCATAGTCATAGTCGGTGTGACCGGTATCCAGGTTCAAATCCCACCCTTACTGACTTTCTCATCCGAAACTCCATCATATACTAACAAATATACACACTCCAGGGCTCCTCCATAGCAACGACCTTCCTGGCCCTCCCCAACTGGAAAGTCCGAGGCATCTCACGCAGCCCAGATAGTACGGCATCCAAGGCCTTGATATCCCGCGGAGTCGAAATCATCCAGGGTGATCTGGATGATAAATCCAGTCTCGCCGCTGCATTCGTCGGCGCAACGGTCATCTACGCCAACACAGACTGGGTGACACACTTCACATACGCTCTAAGACACCCAGAAGTTCTAAACGGTCGAGTCGAGAACCAGTACGCGTACGACCGTGAAGTCGAGCAGGGTCTCAACATTGCCGAAGCAGCCGCAAGTGAAACCGTCCTCAAGACCCTCAACCGGTTCATCTACTCCTCGCTCAGCGACGCAAGAAAAGGAAGTAACGGCGAATACCCGAATGTCTACCACAACAACTGCAAAATCGACACAATTAATCTCATCCATGAGCGGTTTCCAGTGGTTGGAAAGAGACTAAGTACAGTGCAACTCGCGCACTACGTCACGAACTGGCAGCACTCACCGCAGCTTAAGCCGGCTAAGCAAACAGATGGGAGCTATCTGATTCGCCATACATTCTCCCCTGACTTTCCGATGCCGTTTATGGTTGCGCATAGGGATACCGGGGCGTTCGTTAAGGCGCTGGTGGATCTACCGCCTGGGACAAATATTATTGGCGTTTCGGAGATAATGAGCTGGAGAGAGTATACCAGGGTTTGGGGCGAGGTTAATGGGGTGAAGGCTATCTTCAGACAGGTATCGCCCGATGAGTATTTCGAGAGTGTACCGACGCCGCTGAAGAAGGAGCTGTGGGATACGTTTCGCTATGTCGAGGAGTTTGGGTATAGGGGTGGGGATGAGAGTGTTTTGACGGCTGAAGAGGTTGGTTTGCCCCAGTATACTTGCAAATGTTGCTAATTCGTGCTGCATATAGCTGGGTGTGGATGTTCCTGTTACGTCTGTTGAGGAGTATATCCGGAGTGAGGACTGGTCTGTTGTGTAGGATTGTAGACAAACTTGGGGTACAAAGTAGCAAAGTATCGACGGCACTTGGATGCGACACCGGTGCACACCCCATGTCGATTTTCAAGAATTAACAGTATACAAGTCCATTCTGAAAGAAACATTACACACACTACCAATCATCACACACCTCACTAGGTAGGTATGACTATTCCACATTCCACTGTTTTTTAGCTAGCCCCGAATCAACCTATCTAGCCCGCCTGGTAAAGCCCCAACGCAACAATATGCGGATTCAGCATCGTCAAATTAAACGGCGTCACATAAAGATCCAAATCCGTCAACATGACAGCCATAGTATCATTGATGATCCCATCATTCCCATAAACAAACCCCCCCGGCTGCACCGTCCACCCCTGTCTCTCCCCCGTAACCGTCAGCGCCGAATACGTGAAATTCAACTGATTGCTCCAGCCCACAAACTTGGGCGCCCCCGCAGTCGTAGCCGTGACGTAGGAGTTATTAGGCCCGACTTTCTGCCCGGGGCTGTCCCATTCGAAATACACTTTCTTGCCCGGGTACGACAGCGGGATTGTCCGGTTGCGCGCGATCGCTGAGAGGCAGTTCTTCCCGATGCTGCTGCTACTAGCGCTGGCGCAGCTGTCGTCGTCTTTGATGTCGGAGGTTGAGGGGTCGACGATGCGTTGGCCGATAGCCTCACTTCCGTCCTCGGCTGTCTCGCCGGCATCCACGCGGTTCGGGTTAGGATTATTAAGGATTCGCAGCGTCGGGAAATTCTGCCACGCAAGCCGCGTGCAATCCGCCGGACAGGAACTGATATACGGCGCGAGCATCGTCCACTGCCAGCTCTGCGGCCAGCCGTTCTCGAACCACACGGGCATGGGCGCAAGCCCGAGCATCTGCCGGAAGACCATCTGCTGCCGGGCTTCAATGGCGATGGACTGGGAGAGCATCTGCGAGACCTCTCTTGAATCCAAGTGCGAGAGGAATCCCCACACGCCGCTCTCGCCGTAGCGGGTGACCCTCTGCATGAAGTCGATCCATTCACGGACGGTCGTGTAGGGGTAGTTGTACACGCACATCTTGGGCGCGGCTTCGCCGAGCATGTTGCTTAGCAGCGTTGCGTGCCCGATTTCCTGCTCCGCCATGAATTGGATTAGGTATCGTGCCTCGGGACCGAGACCGGCGGCTTTGAATTCGTCGTCGCTGAAGCGGGCGAGGCCGTCGTGGAAGAGGTCGAGTTCGATGTATTCTTGGTAGACGCCTAGGGCGAGGGATTCGAAGTCCCAGTCGCTGTTGACCATGTATCGGGGGAGGGTGCCGTTTGTGCCGAGGCCGCCGGCGGGGGTGTAGGGCGCTGGCATGGGCTGTTGTGGGACGCCGGCGGCGTTGTAGTATGTTGCTGTTGGGTTCGGGGGCTTGGGGGCGATGGAGGCGGCGAGTGTTCCGGGGGCTTGGACGGCGCCCGTGGTGGTGGGGGTTCCGGTGTAGGGGCCGTGGTAGGGGGCGCTGTAGTAGCCATTTTGGTCAACTACTACGGGGGACCCTGCTTGGGGGACAGCGGCGGCTTTGGGTTGACTGGACGTATCGTGGGATGAGTCATTGGAGTCGTCGGAGTGGTCGTCATCGTCGGAGTCCTCAGAGGATCTCTCATTGTGCTTGGTAGGTAATGCTTCAGCACATACAAGCAAACCGAGCAGGAGTATGAGAGGACGCATGGTGGTTGTTGGGGATATCAACAGTGGTGATATGTTTACGGACGCTAAGCAAAGGGGTAGAAGGGGAGACAGTCATGGGGATGGAATTATGGCGAGTAGATACTTTATAGCTAGCGTGATATAATGATGTAAGGATGAGATGTAGATATGGTTGCATTGATGGACTGATCTAAATGATGTGGTCGGAATCTACTTCCGCAGAATCAGGCCAACGGAGAGCAAGTCCGCCGCCAGCCCTAAGCTCTCCCTTCGCAGACTCCAGATGCTCCGACCTCTCCTGCTCTCCCTCTTTCGTCACTACTCCCTTCCCAGAGCTCTCAATCTTGATGTCATCCTTGCTAGCATACGCCACCTGATACACCGTGTACCACGGCCGGTCGAAGAGCTGGTCCAATGCTTCAAGGGATCTTCCCGTAGTATCCTAAACACATCATCAGAAATAGCCCCAGAAATAAAAGAGTGCAGACCTACCGGCATGGCAAAGAAAACATAAACCAACCCCACCAGACAAATGACCCCGAAAAACAAAAACGCCCCCCACCTATGCGTAGCAGCAAGGAGACTCGGCATGGCCTTCGAGCACCCAAAGTAAAACGCCCAATGCAGCGCCATCGAAATCGACATGTTCAGCGACCGGATTCGTGTCGGGAAGATCTCCGGCCCAATCAAGTAGGGGATGCTGAACCAGCCGATACTCCACGCCACGGCGTGCAGGTAGATTGCGACGATTGCGGCGGTGGATGCGCGTTCGGCGTTTGGAGATGCTGTTATTTCGTCCGTGGTCATATTCTTTGTTGCGCCGAGGTATGCGCCCACGAAGGCGAGGGTGAGGATTTGCAGGGTTATTCCGGTCAAAAGGGAGCGGCGGCGACCGACGAAATCGACGATCACGACGGCGAAGATGAGTGTGCTGACGAATTTCACGACGCCGTAGATGCCGGTTGCGAGGAAGGTGGCCTCATCGCCGACGATACCGAGGTAACCGAAGATGGTCGGGGAGTATTGGGTTATGGCATTTGCGCCGGACCATTGTGAGAATAGGGTTGCCATGAAGAGGAGGAAGAACCGCCGGCGGTTTTGGACGGGGATTAGGGTCTCCTTCAGGAGTTGCCATTGGGATGCAGATGCGACGGACTCGTGCTCGTGAAGGATCTGTGCGTCCATGCCGTCAAGCTCTGCGGCGACCACGGGGTGCTCGATAGGGAGATGTCGGAGTTTAGACAGGTTGGTGGCACTCTCCTCTCGACGACCGACGAATAGTAGCCAGCGTGGTGACTCTGGGCAGAGGAATGTTCCGATACCCCAGAGGGCTGCGGGCAGGAGCTGAAGTAGGGTAGGGAGCATCCACTGAGTATCGCTACCAGCATACTGCTTCGTCACACCGTAGTTGATGAAGAAGCCGAGAACGACGCCGAGTTGCTGGCACGCCGCATACTGGAGAGTCAACAAGCCTCGGATGGCCTTAGGAGCAATCTATAGTAACGCTGGTGTGAGTGTTTGCAAGAGAGTGCGGAGCGGAGTACGGCAAATACCTCTGAGATGTACACTGGAGGCACGATGGTGGTCACACCGATTCCCATACCAGTGATGATTCGCGACGCATACAAGCCACCGAGGTTCCCGTCACACAGTCCCTGTCCGAGCACACCGGCAATGTATACAATCGTTCCTAGCCGGAGCGTCCATCGTCGTCCAAGACGGTCACTAATGGGGAGGGACTGACCGAGTCAGTATAGATGCCCCAATGTTCTCTGAACTCAACCTACCCCTAAACATCCAAATACCGCACCAGCTGTAGCAATCGACACGATCCAGCCCTTTGTCCCGGCATACTCATCAGCAGATTGATCATAGACTCCGAACTTCCTCTTGAAATGTTCCTGCACAACAAGGGAAGCGATATTTCCTATCTTAAATTAGCATATATAACTGGAAATAGCTGAGTGACAACAAACCTTCATCAAATCCCTTAGCAACGCCAGCCAAGGCAAACACCCAAGTCACACTAAAGACATAAGCGTTGAAGATTCCCTTGGGGGCATCACGAAATGCCTTTCTCGTGTCCGCAATTAGTCCCATCTTGCAGCCAAGTGAAAACAAGAAAGCTGAGAAACGCCAATTGCTGGGCTGATTCTTGGATTCTTGTCCTGTCCTGCACTTGTCAATATAACAAAATCCTAGATCCGTAGATTCAATCGGACCACATGACCCGGCAAGACTCCAGAGACGCTAAAGTCCGATAACTTACCTAGTAGCTTACCCCAACCCCAGCCCAGTCGGACATAATCCGGTCGGGGAGGAAGCTGGAGTAACGTTATTAGTAGCCAACTAGCCACAAGACAAGACAAGACTTTTCCAAGCCTGCATGAACTAGACATGACACCGACAATCATAAATCCACCAAAATGAACTTCTACCCCCCACCCCCGACCATCCGCGCCAAAATCCACCTCCGCATCCCCGACGCCCTCCGCTGCACAGGCCAACCAACCGAATGGCGCGGTGGATCCGCGTCCCCTCCTTCGGACATCTTCCTTGAGGGTCCGATCACCACCCCAGACGGAAGTCTGTACGTCGTCGACATCCCCTACGGCCGGATCCTCCGGATCACGCCCGAGAAGGACGTCACGGAGGTTGTGCGCTGGGACGGCGAGCCGAATGGACTAGCTCTGAAAACTGATGGGTCTTTTGTTGTGGCGGATTACAAGCAGGTATGTTCGGATTACCCTATGATACTCTGTCTCTCCGGGTGTCTGAAGTAACGTGGGATCTAGGGCATCCTGCAATTCAACCCCATCACAGCTAAAATCACCCCCCTGCTCACCCGCCGCAACCTCGAACGATTCAAAGGCCCCAATGATCTAGTTATCGCCTCAAACGGCGATCTCTACTTCACGGACCAAGGCCAAACAGGCCTCACCGACCCAACGGGGTCCGTCTACCGTCTCACTCCAACCGGAAAGCTCGACACGTTAGTCTCAAACGGGATTTCTCCGAACGGAATTGCCCTCTCGCCAGATGAGCGATTTCTGTATGTAGCCATGACCCGCGCGAACGCCGTGTGGCGCCTTCCACTCCACGCCGACGGGACGACAAGTAAGGCGGGGTTGTTCTTCCAGTCGTTTGGGAACGCGGGGCCTGATGGGCTGGCGGTTGATGAGGAGGGGAGTTTGTTTGTTTGTCATCCGAGTCTGGGGTGTGTTTTTGTGGTTGACCAGGAAGGGGTTCCTAAAGCGAGGATTGTTACTGCCGAGGAGGGAGGGAAGAATTTGACGAATTGTTGTTTTGGAGGGAGTGAGGGGAAGACGCTTTTCATTACGGATAGTATGCAGGGGAATGTGCAGTGCGTTGAGTGGCATTGTAGGGGGGTGGAGTGGTTGAAGATGAAGAGGATGCAGGGAGAGAAGGCTAATAAGCTATAACTATGGAGTGTGTTGAATTCTATGACTGTTCGATGCTACGGAGGTAATTGTACAAATTGTTAACTGCCGCCATGGAGCTTGCCCTTTGCGCTGTGTTCGTAGCAGCCCCGATATGTGGCGTACTGACCACATTCAAATTCTCCCATAGCTTGCCATACCTCTCGACCGATGGCGGTTCTTGCTCATGGCAGTCGAGCCCAGCGCCCCAGAGATGGCCATCTGAAAGCACGCGTGTGAGATCGTCTTCGTTCACGATTCCACCCCGAGCGGCGTTGATGAGAATGGTATCCGGCTTCATCTGGCGAAGTTGCTTATAGGAGATGAGATTTCGAGTTTCTTCCGTTAACGGGATGTGTAGTGTGATGACATCTGCCTCCTCCAGGATCTCGTCGATGCTCTGTGCGCGACGGTGTGGAAGATGAGCCCATGCGTTGTCTGGCATGAACGCGTCGAAACCGATCAGCTTTGCCGAGAAACCGCCATGGAAAATCTCCGCGACCGTCCGGCCGATATTTCCCATGCCAATCACTCCAACGGTTTTGTCTTGCAGGGTCAGACCGGTACAAGTCTCCTTTGGCACCGGAGCTGTCAGCTGCCGAGTGGTGATGGACCGGATGCCTCGTGCAACAGTCATCGTGAGAGCCACCACCAATTCCGCCACATCCCGGGCATTTGCACCTGGCGTGTTGAGGATCTTGATATCTCGCTTGGCGCACGCTGCTTGATCGATCTTGTCGATACCGACGCCGTGCTTTCCGATCGCGATAAGTTTTGGGGCGCGTGAGATGTCATCTGCGGTGACATATGAGCTACGGACAATGACTGCGGAAGCATTCTCTCGCCAATTGTTCAACTCCTTATCGCCAGGAAGAACAACATTCCATAGAGTCTTTGCGTGCTCGACAGCGTCGGGATGAAGGGTATCAAGTAGGTATACTGTTCGCTTGTTGGTGGACGCCAAGGTAGCTGCCGTTGGCTCGGGGGAGTAAGTGACTGCAGGTGCCATCGTGAGTGATATTCTATGCTGCAATCTTCAAAATCCCGATGCTGCAAGTCATTCATATATAGTGTGCCTGTCCATGCGGGCCTAGAGGTCTCGGACCGTCGGACTGGGGCCGGACCATTTCCGAAGGAAGTCCTGGATCAGCAATCGTAGTCCGTCTGGGATCTCTGGCGGGAGCGACTGCAGCAGCTACTCAGGTCAGCTTTTCTTTCCGTTCGCATTCAATGACTCTCAATTACCCCGATGTCGTCTGGTTCTCTTCCCAACCCAATATCTGATATCGCCAACAGGACCTTCCGAAAGACCCGGACGCCGGAAAACCGCTCGCCCAATGCCGTCAGAAGGGCAGTGCATTTGTTGATGGTGTTTGCATCTGCCAGCATTCGGTCCGTGGTGGAGAGGGCGCTACCGTAGATGATGGCTACTCCGGCGGCAAAGATGTCGTATCCGTCGATGAATGAGGCCAAAGACGACGGTCGGTCTAGACCGCGGTACATCTGATCGATCATGCCTTCGCAACTACTGCGTACATCTTGCGAAATCTCCAGGATTGTCGAGTCAGAAACCGGGTAACTGTACCTGGCTGTTATCTGGAGAATAAGGAGCTGCACCAACGCGCGACACGACAGCCGCCGGAGATGGGTTCGCGCAACAGGATTGGACTCTACATAGGCTCGCAGCTCATGTGGAGTATCTCTCCAAAAGCACAAATTCCTATAGTGGAACAGAGGACATCTATTTGTGTCGTCACGTATGCTAGAGGTGAGTTGTGCATACATGACCATATGAAATCCAAATGCATGCTCAGCAGAATCGTCCCGGGCAGGCTCAGTTGGCATCTACACGAGTCAGGGTTAATCTGAACAGCTCCATGGCGGATTGCACTTACCGGTAGCGAGATATCCTCGTCCTGGATCGCAAATGGCCGATCCATCACGGTACACAACGCCCTATCACTTATCAGACGGGCCTTCATCGAATCCATAATGCTTACCGGTCTATGATATACATGCTCCAGAAAAGACTGGTTCTCTTCACCACCTCATCCGTCGACAGTGTTGATCCCGGGTCCGGTGCCCGATGTAGCCTGAACGCGACACACTTCTTCATCGCTAAACCGAGCAGATGCCAACACGATCCGCCGGTCGGACTTAGCATTGAGAATATAGTCAATAGCAACAGACAATGTATAAGGTCAGTACAGTTTCCTCCTTGGAGCATGCGTGGTAGCAGCTTGACGGCGGCGGAATGAAGACCTTGCGCTACGACCTCAACACGGCTCGACTGCGGAGACACTAGCATTCCGATAGCGATGGCCAGATACACGCTCACCTCTCGATTGCATTGCACGGGGTCGATCTCACCCCCAGAGGCAGGCCGATCCGACGAAAAGAATGCTTCACATTGTTCCTTGAGCTCCTTTCGATCGAAGCGCACATAGGAAATTCCAACATGGTCAAGGAAATGGCGGATAAAAGGAGCGGCGACCTCCTTGTTCATAGCCTGCAGGGGATCTTTCAGTGCCAGCATGTTCCAGTGTGAGGATTCTTCCTCTGTCATGGTTGAGCGGGAGGGGCTCCCGCCGCCGAGACTCAGTATCGCTTGCAGCATCTGGCTTGTTGAGAGCTGGCGAGGGAATCCCCCGTTGTCGTCGCGTGGCTCCGCCATAGCACTCCGAGAGAGAAACCCAATCTCTCCCATGGCTGCCTGCACCGAGCTATCTAGCCCGCTCTGGCTTTCTAGGAAGGCAGTTGGCGTCTCGTCCGGGGCTGGGTCTTCTGGAGCGGCGCGGCGACGCTTCCGCACCGACAGCGCCTCGAGGGCCTGCAGAGTCTGCTTCAGCGAGTCTACATAGCTGGGCAGAGCTGCGTGTGAGAGGCCGCTCTCTGCAGCAGAGGGCTGTACTCGAAATTGTCGCGGAATACATCGGGCCTTGGCTTCGATGCAGGCTGAACAAGTTGGCAGTAGCCGGTCGCACTGTCGTCATTAGCTACTGGTTACAGTATCACGGCAAGTGGGTAGGAGGGCACCTTCTGTTTTCGCTTCCAGCAGCGCTCACATGCCTGCGGGCGTTTTGACGGGGTAGATTGAGCGGACATCGTATACCTACCTACCTTTGATGGCCGTCAAGGGTCTTTTTTTGGTCTTGGTCTACCTCGGAAAAGCCTTTTCTTGGCGTCGGACATTTTCCGATGTGGTCTCGCTATCGGATATCCCCCGTTACATTCTGTTGTTTCTCTCAGTTTTGTTCAAAATGGTTGCATATGGTGGAGCTGATGTCGATGATGCTGTCGATGATCAGGATGCACCGAGACCAGTTGCCTGTGCTTTGCCATTTCAAGTAGGAAAAACACGCTCTGAAGCATCTCGTAGTGTGGGGTGGTTGTCCAACGACAACATGAGTAAGCTCTTGAGCGAGGACGGAGCTTTTCCGACGTGCACCCCCAGCTTCCCCAACCTCCACCCCTCATTCTTGCTTCTCCTCCAGATCAGCCCCGGACTCTGTTGATCGAACATCCGCCATGACGGCTGTGGATTCGCGTCTGCCACGTCTTCCTGCCTGTCACATCTGCTACACCAAGAAAGTAAAGGTCGGTCTCCGCCCTTGTTCTTTGCCTTTCCTGCCCCTGGCTGTCCTGCCTGTCTGACTGCCCCCAGTGCGATAATAACCGGCCAACATGCGCTCCGTGCGTCCGAAGTGGCTCCGAGTGCATTACCCTCGGTCTTGATGGCCATCAACCGGTGTCAAGAGGGTAAGTCTTCCCCTTGCTGTTGTTCCACCATGTTAAGCTGCAGTAGCTACATCCACGATCTGGAGCAGAGAGTCCGGGCGCTCCAAAGTGAACTTCGGAATGCCATCGAGGACCTCCCCGACGATGGAACAGATGACGGGCCGGGCAAGAAGAAGAGGCGGAGGAACAGCACGTGGTCGACCTATAGCTCCCCTAGCTTTACGGAAGGCGCGGGCATCAGGTACCACCAGTTAATACCAATCTCGAAACCGGGACTCTTTCTAACAATCGTAGTTTCATGCGTCCACTCTTTACGGACCCTGGCTGGAGAGCACACGACCCTTCTCTACTGCAGAATCTTTCGCGCTCAGCCCGGCTGTCTGAGGCCACCGTCACTCCCAATCTTTTACCATCTGCTGAAACTGCGCGCATTCTCTTCGACAATTAGTACGTACGATAATCCTGATAGGATGTACCTTCTGACACCCGCAGTCTGAACGGAAGCCATGTGCTCAACCCCTTTCTTCTCCGTTGTGATGTAGAAGATCTCTATCGGCGAGTCTTTCTTACCGACAACGGTGTAGCCCATTCGCATCACGACCTGTTTCGTAGTTTCATGATCCTAGCAATTGGATCAATCCATTCCTTCCGACGTGGCTCTCATCCGTGGCATCCATACGGCTACTTCCTATCTGCCATGCAGCACTCCAAATCGGACATTCTATCACGCGGTATCCGATCAATTCAAGATCTATTGCTCGTTGGACGGTTTGGTATCTACCACCATATCGGGACATCAATCTGGGAGATTACCCAACTCTGTATGCGCTTGTGTATTGAGCAGGGCTTGCACAAACCTCCGACAGGCCACAGAACGCTGGTGCAAGAACAGCTAGAGCGAAGGGTCTTTTGGGCATGCTACGTCATTGATCGATACAGCTCCATCACTCTCGATCGACCCCTCGCCATTGCGGACAGAGACATTCATGTTCTGCTTCCAGTCGATGCCAACGATGAGCAACTAGAGGCCGCGGAAGGAACCATTGCGGATCTCAATCTCTTTCAAATCTCCCCCAATAGCCGAGTGAGCACAGATTTAACCATCTTCTTCCACTCCGTTCGCCACAGGCAAATTACCTCCAAAATCCATGCTTTATTCCAGGTCAAAGAACCATCTTCCGGTGTGCCATCTGTTACTGCCACCGGTCGTATCTACGCAGGCCTGTACCGTCTTCTTCAAGAGCTAGACGACTGGCGACACTCAGTGCCCGTTTTTGACAATCCACGCTGCGTCTATGAAACGCAGGACTGGTGTGATCTTCGGTGGATGCGCGAGCGATTAATCGTCGTCCGCAAGGCCATGGATCTTGTGCCAAAGCGCAGCAATGTTCCGCCCCGCGACGTGCTCAACCTCTGCCTACAGAATGCGACGGATATTATCATCATATTCTGCCGTCTGTATGAAAGTCAGCAGATTACCTACACCAGAAGTTACTTCCAGACCCTGTTCACTGCTGGCCTTTCTGTCGTCTTCTGCTTGTCTGTGCTGACAGATCCAGACGCTGGGGCTCTCGATCAAGCGGTGGACGCCCTCGGGCAGTGTGAGCTTAGTCTAAGGAAATTGGGACAGGATTTACCGGACGCATCGCACTACGTTGCGGTTTACGAGGCATTGTACCGTCATACCGTGCAGAAACTCCGCCAGAGCGGGCGTTGGCCTGGAGTCCGGACATCCCAAGCCGATCAGTCGCAGCTTGCAATGGCCAATATCGATAATACAGTACAGGATGCCCTCTCGCATACACAGCTTCTTTATAGTACGGATCTCGGGGACTGGCCGTTACCGACCCCGAACAGCCTTCCTACTGGAACCGATGCACCAACCGTTGACACCAACACTCTACCAGACGAACTCCTCTCCTTCGGTGCACCTTTCTGGGATGATACGATGTGGAACATGGAAGTCGGACTAGGCGAGTATGCATACGGTAACCCGCACGGACTATCTCTCTGGGACGATGCATCCTTTCCATTATAAATACAACCCTGCACAAACTATGAAAGAGCCTTCTTCTTCTCGACCCTGCCACTAATATCCCCATACTTCTTCGTAACATCCTTCATTCCAGCCTGCAATATCCCCATATCCCCCGCACTAAGCGACCACGTCGCCCCCAACGCAAACCACCTCTCCAAGAGATCCAACCGTCCACCAATGCCCCCAATCCCGATCGGCTTCCCCGCCCTCTTCCCCGCAAGCACAATCTTCTCCACAGCATTCTGATAAATCGGATTATCATACTGCCCGGGAATCCCCAAATCCGTACACAAATCATTCGACCCGATCAGAATCCCATCAACCCCATCAACAGCAAGATACTCATCCACCAACTCCACCGCCGCGGGCGTCTCAATCATCGGAATCAACATCGTCTCGCGATTCAGCACATCATTCTGCACAACTGTCGGGAGGTTCGCGAAATTCAAGATCGGTTGGTTATTCGCACTCCCCCGGATCCCCAGCGGCGGGTACTTCGCATGCCGGACTAGCTCTTTCACTTCCTCGACCGAGTCCACGTGTGGGATAACGACTGCTGCTGCGCCGGCGTCCAGAATGCGGCTAATATGCCAGTGTGATTTCGACGGCGAGCGGATAACGGGGGATACGCCTGCGGCGTGGCAAGCGAGGATCAGCTGCGAGACGGTGGAGAAGTCCAGCGCGGAGTGTTCCATGTCGATGAATGTAGCGTGGAAGCCGGCCTGGCGCATCATGATGGCGATTTCGTTGCCCGTCCAGAATTTCAGGGACATGAGGGGTGTTATTTGGCCGGAGCGGATGCGGGTGCGGAAGGGGGAGGTGACGGTGACGGTGGTTTCGGGGGGGAGGGAACCCATTGTGGTGGTTTTGTTTGGATTTGTGACTGAAGAGAATAGTGTAGTCATGCAAGTCAGCGAAGTCGTGGAGTTGAGGGCTCTTAAATGGGAATGGAATGTATGGTCGAGCTGGAGTTGTATATAGCCGCCGGGATTTTTCCGATGGGGGGTCGGGGCGGCCCCGGTCCTTCTTCTCCAATTGCTTCGTCCGATTGGAACCTCTAGGTACATCCATCTCCCTGATGGTCTGTGCAGTATTGCAATGAGTCGCAGCTTCACTGGGTAGCGGTGATACTGCGATCTTTCCTGTTAAGCGAGCCGAGGTCAAGCGGCAGGATTGCTCGCGTTGCCGACTGTCAAGGTTAAATAAAATATATACTTTCGGCACCCCCGAAGCTACTATGTGGAGTGAGTGTAACTCAACATTATAATAGAACAGGAATAATAACACAAGACTGCTTCCAAGGTTGGATTCTGCGCCGTAACGAGGAAGCATCACTCGCAAGATATGACCCTGTATTAACCGTCATTCCAAGACCGGTGATCAAGCGTCCCGTAGGTCGTCAAAGGCAGTCAGTGCTTCATGACGCATACCTCGACGCGTGCTATATATTTCGCTCTCTATGTCTGCTTATTTGAATTGTGCAGACAATATTCCGACGCTCTTTTCATAGTGGTATATGTAAAAACAAGAGATTGAAGCTATTTATCAAAGAATCTATTCAAAATCACTAACATGTCCTTCGCCATCCTCGTAACAAGTCTCTCCCAGCTGTCTATACAATCATCTACACATACAGACTATAATCAGACAAAAGATTCAAACCACCACATAGATACCCTGTTCAGTACTTCGCATGATGGCCAGTCAACCCCCCCTGCTCTCCACACTCAACCCCATCCGCCAACTCAAAGCTCACGGCACAAGCCCCCCCATCCGCGATCCCCAACCCAAAGAACTCAACGCCACTATCTCCCTCACCCTTCCCTAAACTGCCCCTCCGCCCATTAAGCACCTCACACTTCTTCGGAATACCTGTCGGCCCAGCACTGCACCGGAACGAGTAAACCGCGTCCTTCAAACAGCCACCGTCGAGCCGGAACTCCTGGCCCACGTGCGCGCAGGGGACATACCCGTCGGGGTAGTTGGAGTTGTAGATGTCCTTTCCGTCTTTGTCAATTAGCCGGAAGGCGCTGTCGTGGTTTGCGGTGCCCGAGCCGCCGGGGCCGGAGACCGTGTTGAAGTTGGTGCCCATCCAGATGGCTTGGACTGGTTGGCCGGCTAGGGTCGGGGTTGCGCTGAGGACGGCGAGGAGAAGGCTGATGGGGATAAAGAAGTGCATTGTGGCTTTAGAGAGATTGATTTATGTTCGGGAGTTGATGGGGTGCTTAAGCTGTTGAGCGCAGTTTGTATTGTTGTTTGAGATTGACGATTGAGATTGGGATGGTTTGACATTGACACGAGCATGCTGATTGTACTTATACCTGAGCTTGAGATCAACACGATCAAGGTATGATGTCAAAACTTCTACCCTCGTGATGTATACAAAGTTATACTACACAGCCCCGGATAGGGTGCAGACGATCTCGCGCCCAGTGATCTCATCTCTTGTTTAAAGCTTGATCGTGGAGAACAAGAGCCCCAGAGGGGTACGCCCGCGCAGAATCTTACTCATTTTGTCAGTGATCTGCAGGCTATCTTTCGGGTTCCTGTTAGTTTCGAGTATGGTCTCCGGGGTAGCATTGGGGGCCGTTCGGCCGGCAGCAGATCCAACGTGCTCTGGTGTACGAGATGGGTTATGTTCAGCGCCGATATAGAACCAAGCCTCAGAGTGTTCTAGGGCTGCCAGGAAATATCGCAATGGATGATATCATAGATGGACTAGGCTCGACATAACAGCACTTGTCTATGTCGCCCGGGGTAGCAGGGCAGACGTTTGATGGAGACAATACAAAAAGCGAATACTATTATTAAGGTGGTTGATATATGCAGTACAAATTCAAGGGAGCTTGTTATAGTAGTTACATTAATATGGATATAATGAAAGGCAATACCTAAGCTATCCTTAGTTACCTAGAGCTAGTTGAACTAAGGAAGAAAGGAGAGGGCTGTTATAGTAGTCAAGATGCTGTTTGATCTGCTGGACATTCTATTGGCAGATAAAGGATGTGGCAGAAAAGCAAAGTCCGACAGACATTCTGAACCAGTTTGCTATATTTAGTTACATTAGCAACGGCAAGTCTCAGCCTCTAAAGTACCTATTTCTGGGGGCGACGAGGGCGGGTGTCGAGGGAGGAAGCTGACGAAGTGGACCGGGGGAGTATCAGAACGCGTGCTGGTGCTTTCGGGCAGGGTGTAGTAAACTGCGTCCCTGCTCTTATGATGCTAGTTCTGTGGTTTTATAGTGTTAGGAGGAATGCTATTGTCCATGATCGTAATGGCCGGCCTCTTATTCTTCTTGTGTTCAACGCCGCCATGACGACATTTGACCGGACCACCCTAGGCAAAAATATCTAGGCAATTCTAATCACCCTTGGCACAGGCTTGGTATATACCTAATGGTTCTACTAATGGCTGCTTAGTTCGCTGTCAACGTCCATTGCTATTACTTGCAAACGCTTGGAAACAATAGGTATTGCAGTACTCGATCTATGCTAACCTTTGCTATTCACGGAGTAAAGGTTCATACTATGGAGAGACTGATACCCTTCCAGGGCATGATTACACGTTGTCTTGATATCTGCATATTTTGAGTAACTGACACTAAGCTAGCGGATACAATAGAATATCGCCAATCCCCGAGTAGCCTATCGGATGTAGATCGCAGAGGGATAGCCTTTTGGTATACGCCAGAAGCCGCACGAGGACAGTTATAAGTACCAACCCTTTTCTCTCCAACAGATGCGATTTTTCCCATCACCAGCGCACAGTGAAATTGACACCAAATTCCAACGTTCCTCCAGTATGACCCCCATCCAAGCACTTGATAGGCTCGTATTAAGCCAGGCTACACAGCGAAAACAAGAAATAAAAGTCGGTTTCTTCGCTCTCCAAACTACCGACGATGAAGTCCGCCTATCCCCTCCTCGCGCTTGGCCTCTACGCAACATCAGCGCTTGCAGTCGGGAATGTCTTTGCGTATGACTGCTAGGACTGCAACTGCAACGCGAAGCGAAGTTTCGGAGACACCTCGTTCGGCGACTGCATTGACCTTCCAGACTCCTGGTCGATGGGTCTTAGCGATTCCGGGGCAGTGGGTAAACAGACTGTCAAGTGTACCGTCTTCCCGAACTATGGCTGCCAGGGCCAATCGCAGGATATGGGCATTCACGACGGTGAATCTTGGGGGTGTACAAACACACAGATCAGCTGGATCCGCTCTGTGGTTTGTGTCGAGAACTAGAGATGGGTCAGATGTGGCCTTTAGCCTCCTGATAGGAGGGATAGTTTAGGGCAATGCAATGGTTGATACTTGTAATAAGACGTACTGTTACCGTGGTATGTAACTCTTTCAGGGGTCTTGTAGGAGGGAATTCAAGTTGTGAGAGCTGCGTCCGATAGATATATCTTATCTATTTTTTTCCCGCCAGACATTGCTACCTCAGCTGGTCTTGTTGAACTCGAAGACAGCAAGCTACAGTACTGGACACGGTAGGTCATAACACCAACAAGCGAGTCATGGACTGAACGTGTTGCAGTTGAGGGTGTAGGGATGGGATAGATCAATAAGCATCAACCCGCCAAAAGCAACAGTGGCCTTCAATAGCTGTAACATAGTATTATAAGTCTTGAGATATACTGCAATAAGCTCCTGCGCATGCCTACTACAGGTACACGTATACGCCTGTTGCTTCGAGTTGCACCTCAACCTGAGCCGAAACATCCCGCTACGCCAGGGTGTTGAGTGGCATTAACCTGTACTAGCTCTCATACCAAATCTCTTAAGACAACAATCATCTTCGTGCGATGTTATCCGGCTACATCCTGATTTATACCTTGAGAACAGGATTCTCCCAACCCAACCGTTATATCGTGAATGATGTAAAGACTCTGCATATATTACAGACAGAACTGCGAGTAGGGGGCACTACTGTATCTCCATTCCCGCTCTCCCGAACTTTGCCAGCTGCCAGATATCTGACTGGGACGCAGCAGCATTACGGGGTTGGATTAGGCCTAGACTTGGGGCTAGGTTCTGGAAGGAAATTGTTGTTGATTATTGTATGTCTGCCTAGGATCGCTTCCCTACTGTTGTCCGGATTGTGTTAGATTCTTGGACATAGCGCTTGCGAATAGAAACATTGCCTATAGGCTTTCTACTTGGAGGTTCAAGCACATACGACCACAGGGAGTGGAGAACAGGGCTTCCCGTCCGCTCAGCCGTACTTAAGCCACTCGCCGGCTGGTTAGTAGTATGGTGGGTGACCACATGCGAATCCCAGCTGTTGTATGTTTTTTGCGAGCGTAGCGAGCATTTATACTTCTTATTTGCCTGTTCTGCAAGCTACGCTCTTCAGTTACAGCCCAGACGGGGAGATAGCCGCGGTTCGCGCAAGCCGGTGCGCAGTAGGGCTACATGGTTGCTGGTATATCATGTAAACTATTCTAGGCACTTGGCGAAGGAAAATGGTGCTACTTGATTTCTAACGAGTATCGAGGACATGGAGCATACGCGGCATGGGAATGAGCTAGCCCTGACTCCCAATCAATTTGGCGGAGGTAAATTGTCCTTATCTAGTTGATACCAAATCTACAGCGAAATTGGGACTAAAAAATGAGGAAAGGAATGGTGATAGGAAACATATCCACCTCGTGGCTCGCAAATCATTGTAACGGTAGATTTGCGCAGTAATATCCGTTAATTTATGCTAAAGCGCCCATTCATCCGATGGCCAATAATCCGACTCAATAGTCCCCTGTGCAACCACCTTGGATAATACCTATCTAATCTTCCGCCCTGATAAAAAGCCCCGGACAAAGTCTAGGCGTGATAAGCATGCGTGATCGCCGTGTACCGATCCACGATCTGTCTCGTCCAACTGTCGAGTTTTCATTATACTGGAGAAGGACCATGCAGATGATGCCGCTGCTGCAGCTCGTATGTGTCAGCCGCACCCCCGTTTTCCGGCCGTGTAGGCAGCTGGAAATGACGAGAATGGTAAGCAGAGGTACTTGACTCGGCAATACCGTCCTGCACCGCGTCCCCAGTCCTGTCTATGGAGCAAGACGCACTAATCGTGGGATCTGTTGGTTCCGCGCCCCATTCGCGGATCGGGTGTGCACGGCCCTTCTTCCAGGGCTCGAACAGGGACGGAAAGTACTGGCGGTAGGCGATGGTGGCGCATAAGGTTCCTAGCAGGGCGCCGGTTATCACGTCGAACGGGTGGTGTCTTGCGTCCATGATCCGGGAGACGGCGATTAGGGTTGCGCCGACGGAGGGCAGGAGGACAAGAAATAGCTTCCATACTTCGCCTTTCTTGTCCATGATGTGGAGCTTGCCGCTGAGCTAGAGGGAGAGGTAGAAGAGGCCGGCGAAGGATGCTAGATTTCGGGGTTAGTGAGGCAGCGAGTGATTAAGTGGGTGGGGTTCTTAAGCGTTTAGTTCCTTACAGCTGCTATGGCCTGGGGACAGTTAGCGGCCGTATAGGGGCTTGTATAAAGCTATTAAGGGGCTATTAAGGGTAACGGACCTGAAGGCCACGAACAAAATCTATTCTTTATAAGATGATGCTCGCCCTTGCAAATACTCGAATCTAAGAGCCTGAATAGAAACCTATCTTTACTGCCTGGTTAGGGCTAACACTGATCGAGGAAGTCTGGTCTTGGTTTGCTAGTTGCATTCTTTAAGGCCTGGGTAATCGCGAAGTATAATGCCTGAGATAGGGCGAGACCGACAAATCCGCAATTTAGTTGCCATAGTCTACTCTTCTAGGAATAAGTGCTTTCAAGTCGCGTACCCTGTTGTCTATGTGAGAAAAGCCCGTTAATAAATAGAGTGTAAATAGCGATTATCAGGAATAGTGCACTACTAGAGCAGGCAATAGCCGTACTAATTGAGATTCGCTCATGTTCCGCGTATAGATATTAGAGGGATATGGTGTTTAGGGAAAAGTGTTAGTGGTGCAGTTTAATTCTATCAAGGATATAGAACCCGACAGTGCAGGTTCTAAGAAGCGTTAGTGGTCAGGAGGACTAGGCTTGATGGAAATATAGAGATCGAACACGATAATGGCGTAATCGAGGATATATCTATGAGGAAGAAGAAGGTCAGTATTTAGCAGCATTGGGATCTCCGGCACTTGGGTCTCACGATATAGCTTGTCGCCCGCGGCCTGAGTACTCTAAAGAGCCCAGTTTGATCCAGGGAGGAGCCATTAGATGAATTGAAGCAACTGCAGGCACAGATCAAAGCAGGAAATCAGGGAGAGTGACGATGAACAGGTATAGAGAGCGGTACTCGAACGCCTTAACATTTATATATACTACGAGCCCTCTACGTCCTATCTATGCCTAATAGAGGAGGAAATGCGCTGCCTGGTGAACTCAAACCACGCCAGCGTGGCCTTGGGCTGGCTATCAGTTCCAACGGTTTACCATTACCACCTCCGCGATACTAGAGGGCGGCTGTTAGTCGTGGACACAACACATGTTACGTCGGAAAGAACGCGGTATCCGCTTGATAGTGGTCACTCGGCAGGGGTCTTTTCCGCTATTGTCCCCATTGGATGCTGCATTCGTATTCAGTGAACAGGGTCTCGCACGTACAGCCACCGTCAGGTTGAATAACCAGGAATGGCTGTTATACCGCGCGGTGATGTCACAATACTACCTAGTATAGACCATCCAGCAGCTGCCCCCCCGTTGCACCGAATCTCGAGTGTCACCAGCTGACATGACTGCCTGGCACATAGGAAACCCAAGTGAAATGGTCAAGTTCCCAATTACGCCAGTAAGTTCCAAGGCAAAAGTCGTGGACGAGACTAGAGGTGCACGAGCCAACCTCCTCCCGCTTAGTTGGTCGAATGAATACTCTGCATAGTTCAATGATGAATATCCTAAACATAAAACCTTGACCATTTCACTATGGTAAAGGACCTAAAACCCCGAAACAGAATGGAAGGTTAAAGCAACATCAGAAACAAGAGCCCCAAGCAAGTCCGAAAAGGAGATGTTCCTTTCGAACTCCAACCTTAGTCTGAAGCTCGAAGTGCGTTATTCGGGACTGACCACTAACCTGTTCAACTACCACAAAAGGCAACCTGCGCGTCAAACACACGTAAGCACATAGCGCCCTATGCTTTGTTATTTTATCTTTAATCGAAGTGTTATGTAAACCGACTGTAGTCTAGTTTATGCGGCGCCAGGGACGGTGACTTGCCTCGGCGCATCCACATATGTTCACCACTTCTCCATCCTACGCAGCGATAGACTATTAGCTAGTAATTTGGCTGCCCCTCAACAAGCAAATTCAGTGTAATACGTACGTTGGTGAATACGGTGCAGACGGATCCAGGTCCCGCGCATTCGCTAAGCTGCACTGTTGGGTTGACTGGCGCGGTCTGCAAGGTGGGCTTGCGGCTCTCTTGCTCGACAATGGTTATCTCCCAGGGGGCAGCATAAGAGGCTGCCAGAAAAAGTGTAAAAGATAGAAATATATTGGACTACATGCTGAAGGGGAGAGCTGTCTGTCTCTGTATTGGTCTTGTAATGAGGCTTTGGTGGGAGGTAGAGGGAAGATGGATGAGAATGCGCGCCTGAGAAGAGTTGGGACACTGGACGACTATATATATATTGATTCTTTTCTCTCCGCTGGATGGCACAAATTACAGGGATTAACAGCACTTGGGGCCCCTCTTTGACTCCGCCAACTCAGGACTATCTGTCCAGCTGATCTTACGGTGGAAATAGCAGGCATGTGCTACCACTAATGTTGGTGCTTGTGTAGTGCATGTGTCCAAGACGACAGGGAATCCAAGGGAAACAAAGTTCAACACGTGTTTGCATGCGATTGGCGTGGCAAAAGGAAATCAAAATGGGTTACAGGCTCAGGGCAGACAACACTACCTAATAATCCATGAAGGTTGTATATCCAGATACGTAATTGCTTGAAATGTCAACGCGAGATAGACGCTGCATATATAGTCAAAGGCCTGTGTAGTGGTCAGAAACCTCCGGAGCAGATTAAGCTCATTGAGCCGCCAGCGAGATTAGAAGTACGAACCACTTCACCTAACATTACAGAACAACGATGAATGTAGCTAGAAGAACATGGTAATCTGGATCTAAGTTATTTTCTCAGAAACAGATCATCTCTACCTGACGGCAGAGGGCGGAGCCCATCTCGTTATTGGCCCGCAAAGTACGTTCTGCTTACCTCCTCATCTGCCGTGCTGCGAAAGGGCACCGGAGGGCTTCAGAATTACGGTAAAAGGAGCACTTGGAGGTAGGCAGGTATTCGCATCCTCGTGTAACAGCAGGATCTCTGATATTATTGATACCATCAAGAAACTCATACGCACTGAAGCATCTGCTCCAAGCATGCCGAGAGGGCAATCCGGAATCAATAAAGCTTTTTTTTATTTGCAAGAGAATATTGCCGTATGTCATGCCTGTATATCGCTCACTACTTCCACTCAGCGACCTTTTCTCGGATGTGCAACTTGGTCTGGCCAGCTTGGAGATCACTCCGGTAGGTAGGTCGTTTTTGGAAGACTGTCACTATATCAGACCCGCCGAACTGGAAGTAGGAAATGTTTTGTCCCTTCTCCAAGAACTGTCCTTCTTTCACAGTGAGAACGACCGAGGAGACCTGGGCCATTCCCATGGGCAAAACCGCAACCAAGCCATTGTCAGTGGATTTTTTGTTGCCTTTGCTGTCGTAGCTGGTGTCGATCACAATGAGGCCACGAGTCTGGCACCATTGATAACCAGCGTGATCGGGTGCAGTGATACCGGCGTCAGGTTTTGGACCGTTAGCAGCAGGCTGCTCAGACTGGTTTTTCTCAAGGTGATTGGTCTCCTTATACCGCGCAAGAAGTTTCATCTGACTCTCGGAATTGGTTTTCTTCTCAAGGTTCGAAGTGTTGACCGATCGTCGCTGTTGCTCTTGGGGACTGATGACAACACCTCGCTCGGGATAGATGGTCGTTTTACCATCCTTGGTTGTGGATTGAGCGACTTGCAGGTAAACTTGTTCCTGGATATTCTTGGTCTCGATGACTTTTCCTTCCACCGGGGCATGCTGACGGTGGTAATCGGTAGGGCCGAGGAAAGCATGCGTGAAGCTACCGTTGTCATACACCGTATCTTCGCTGATGGATCGGACCAAGTCTTTGATGGGCCATGTGATACCCTTGATATCAACAGTCACCTCAGCGGACTTAACATCAGCCGGATCGATATGTACAGACCCGTCCTCAATGTCCCACTGGCCGTTGAACACTGAATCTGCGCCCTGGATATTGCTGACTGGTGTAGAAACTCCAAATATTTCCAACCGACTCAGGTGTGGACATGTACTCGCCAACTCGGCGTGCAAACGCAACAAGCCAGTAAGAAAGCCATCTCAAATCGGTATTGGTGAATCGAGGCGCGATTGGAGTTTGAAGGTCGCTGAGCGCCTGCTGATTAAATGGCCAGTAGAACACAAGGATCTTTCTCAGGACTTCGTCTCCCGTGGAGCTGACTGTGGGAGTCCACTCAACGAGATGGTCGAGAAATTTGAGATAGCCATCCAGATCCTCAATGCACTCAGCCTTCATTTCCTGTTCGCCCCCAGCAACTGCGTCTGCAATGGCCCAGTTGAATAAGAATAGTCTATCCACCTTGATTGGAAGAGGATAGTCTCTCGTTTCTTTAGTATTGTAAATTGGGGTCCGCCGATTGATAAAATCAACAAGGTCCCGAACAATGGGATGTTTAGGCGGGTAGGTGATGGGCTTCTCCAGAGTGTTATCTTTGGAAGGAGTCATGATGGGAAAGTCCAAGGAAATATTTCTTACATAAGGAGAAGTGTAAATTCCACGGCGAAAGAAGTTGAATAATGAACTGTAATGCCTCAGTCTGGATTGCGGAACAACCCCGGAGAAGGAGGCTTCTATAGATAATATTGACCATCAAGAACGGTGCCAGGTTGGTGGTAACGTCACAGTTACGGCGTCATCAGTTCTAGACGGCAGTCTCATCCTTCAAGGATCTCGTGTAGATTGCACACTCACAGTGAGAATAAACGCCATATTGTCGACCTCAGCTAAGTGACTAGATGGGTCATGATGTAGATGCAGAGCATAACCACGGACTGGTCCATCTTCCTTCTTGCATCGATCGCAATAGATGCAACAGGTCTGACACTGATATTGTGGCTGGCTCGCTACGATTACTCATGTAGTGTGTAGTTTATGGCGACATATCAAATGCAACCTGCATGTACGGAAGGACGGGGAAGCTGCATTGCTTTCCGCCCGACGCAGGCACCCCACAACTAACCAAAGAACGAAATTCATACATGATGAGACTGTCATATCTTTTCGTGTACTGATCACGCAATGAGGCGTAGACAAAAGTGAGGAACTGTTAATGGGTGTGTGAACACCTCGAAAACGGCGGTGGTGTCAAAATTAGCTCTCGACAATGATTAGTAGCCTTTCCATGACAATCTCAGGAAAAAATGATCGACTACTTCTAGATAATAAAATGAATATGAAGATCAGGGAAGACAGGCAAGGTTGACAAATCTTGATCCAGGGGATGAGCTTTGCTCCCTAACTGGATGTACACATAATGCTTCAAGTTCAACAGACACGGTTACAATAAGATGGTGGAACAACCAATCGGATTAAGAAATAGTCGAGGGAAAGCAAATTCGAATAAATCTTTCCACGGAGACAGAGTGTCATGTGGAGCAGGTTGGAGGAGTGAACTCACCCTCAACCTAATTCGGTTGAACTTGCAGCCATAGAAGATTAACTGTTTATTTCATGCAGCATGAGATGGCAGCTTAAGCTGAACGTCATCGATTACCCGATTTCGTGCAGATTGTTGAGTTGGGCACTGTTTGCAGCGCGAAGATGGGGTGCCTACGCTGCCATGACATCTATGACGTTTCATCATGGTATTCGAGGGGTCGAGGAAGAGAATGACCTCTACATACATGATATCTCTACACAAGGCAAATAGTAGTTCTGGAAAGGCAGAAAATATCTGGGCATCAAATACAGCTTAACAGAGAAGCCATAGAAAGTCATGATATCATGCAGCCAAATCAATCGGTTTCTATCACCATCTGGTGCAAAACAACTATGGAATGCATCCGCTAAGTCTTTCTAGCAAAGAAGTGCTAGTAAGCACCAAACAGCTTCGTTCCCTCGATATAGTTTCTTCTATCGATTTTCTCGTTGGGCCCATGAGGTCCGTTATCCGCCGCACCCATCGGGAGCAACAGAAGACTCTTTTTGTCCCGAAGATTCTAGAGATACAATGCAGGCCCGATACTTCGAGCATTAGTAAAGAATCTCAATTAAAGTTTTTGAGTCGAAACTCACCTTCCACTCTCTCGGGTGTAGTCTGGATCAGTCTTGTAAACCTCCTTGGTAGCTTTGGCAGCCGCTGCGAAGTTGGGCTCCTCGCAGTTAGCCAACCAGAATGGAATATGTTCGGGGGAAACCCCTATGCTGAATTGACAATAACTGCCAAGCTTTTCAAATTCGTCTTGGAGATACTTTGTGACCGTGTCATTGACGGTTTGGCTATCCATGTTTGGCACGGTTCTGATGGAGAACGCGCCTGTCACTTTGTTCAGGATTGCCGTGCCTGGGTCGTCGCTTGCATCCGCCCTGTTGATCCCGTGGATCGAGAGCGACGGATATCTCCACTGGTGCATCATAATGTCGATTGGGTCCTTGTAGAGTGGCACGTTCGTATCGCCGATTGCGTCGGTGAAATCCTTCAACGTGTACCGGATTTTCTTGTACAGTGTCTTCTCTTTTTCGGTGAACTGTTCTACCTGGTCATTGATGCCAGGTATCACAATCTTGCCCTCGTTATCAACTAGTTTGGAAAGAAAGGCTAAAAAGGTCTATCATGGGCTCGGCAACAGCGCCTCCATAGATGCCGCTATGGAGCTGTTTGGGGGCCCCCATGATGGTGACCCTAAAGTAGTTGATGCCTCGAAGCCCATAGGTCAGATATGGGTTTTGGCGGTGTTCCAGTAGTTGTCGGCAATAACACCTCCGTCCACGTTTTTGACAAGATCATTGCCATACTTCTCAAGAAAGGCAGTGAGTCCCTCCGACGAGCTCTCTTCCATTCCTTCAAAGCAGAAGATGAGATTGACAGAAATTTCGACCCTGGCACTCTTGTGGGCTTCAATTGCATTTATCCATCTCAAAACCGGTTCCTTGTCATCAGTAGAGCCCCGTCCATATAGTCGCTCCCCATTAGGGCCTTGGACTCTGGTAAGCGTAAAGGCCGGGTACGACCAACAGGTCAACTCTGGCTGAACATCATAGCGGCCGTAGACGAGAACGGTTTTCTTGTTATTTGAAGCGCTCTTTCTCGGGGAATACCAGGCAACAAGAATCGGGGGCAGATCGAGGTCTGGATCTGTTGGCTGCCTTTTCTTTTGCTTCCCCAGGCAATATGGTTGCACTTCAGCTCCGAATTTTAGGCGCAGCTCTACCTTCAGGAGCTTTTCCATCTGGAAAGAATGTCAGCTTTTGATAATGCATACCCATATCTGCTCAGCCACTGATTACTTACCTTCACGACATCTGGGCGCTTATTTGCCTCACTGGAAATCGACTCGAGGGAAATAGCCGTAGCCAGTCCTAAAGTCGGTGTGGGTTACAAGTTCGAATATTCATCAAATAGAGTCACTTACTTTTGTTAATAAACTCGGTATCTGCGAGGTCATCGACTCTGAGAAGACGCATGTTAGTGAACAAGACAACATCATTTGCACTTAGCTTGAAGCAAACTCAGCATAAAATCTCTTCAAGGCTTCAGACATGATTAATCAAGGTAGAAAGATAGTCACTGTAATGCTCGAATAGATAGTAATGTAGGATACTGGGTTAGAGACAAACTCGATGACCTTGAGAATTGAGGGTACCTATCTATATATGTACCTCTTATTCATCCGTCTCCTGGGCGGTACAGTCTCGAGTTCTATTTGCTATGGGCATACGGCTCTGCTAATTACAAAAATTCTTACAAACTGTAGTATTATGCTAGATGGGGTAGTGTTACAGTCACCTTCTGCATTCTGGGTGGAGCTACAATGCGTTGCCTTGGTAAAATAAGCATAAGTTGGCGATCCATGAAAGATCATGTCTGGTAGAATGAAGCCTTTGCGTCACTTCGATTTCCATACATGCTATTCAGCTGCTCTCTGCCGCTGCGCTGCAGGACTGAGATATCTGACGTCAAGAGCTGACTACCCGTAAGGGTCATCAATGCGCTACGTCTTTCTAAATGCATAACTCCCACCCATATATAGGAAATGCACGCAACGACTGAGTTGGCTTTGCATCCTTAAAAAGCAGGATAGATAATAGAGGGAAAGTATCAATATAGATATGCCCCCTGTTTTGTCTTTTGCAAATGTCAGACGGCCGAAATTATTTGGCTGTTTGTGTAAATGAGATCCACATGTTAGCTCACTCGAGTTTGAGTTGTCAGGATTTCCAAGCACCCACCGTGGGTTTGTTTGTATGGAGAAGTGACCCTTGTGAGGGGTTCTGGTTGTCATGAATAATCTTCTGACTGTTTACTGTAAAGTTGGCCGAGAAAATCAGAATGAGAGGTAGAAAATAGCTATCTGCGCAATTTGTTTCGACAGCATTAAACCTATCCGCGATGTCCTGGCTGTAGGAGACACGTTCGATCGTAGAAAGCCGCTCGCTTCTACCTTAGGAAACTATAACAGGTAACAGGATAGAATGAGAGCGAGTACCTCAGGCGTAAAGCTTTGCAAGCTCAGACCTATATATATTCTTATGCTCACCTTCCCCGCGCGACCGAAGCTTAAGAAGGAGACACAAACCTTGTCTGAAACAGAGAAGTGCACTCCACATACTTTGTATATCTTGTTCAGGATAGGCGGCGATTGCCTGCAGGTGATCAGCAGGTGATTGGGATCTGGATGAGCTTAACTTAATCTCTCTACCATTGGCTAAGGGATTTTTTGTGACTGGAACCACTGACATCTTTAAATTACGTCAGAGCTAGGACAATGGCAGCAAAATAGACATAAAGCCAGGGAGCAGCTTTCAACCTGTTCGCTTTGCTTGATTCTTTTGCTGAACCTCCCATGCCCACCAAGCTCCAAGTCCTCGCACTTGTCTCACCTAAAGCTATATTGTTGAGGGAGCATATCTTGTATCTGTCCGAGCAAATGTTATCTGGGCAGTAGATCATTCAAAGTTCATTCGTCCTCTATACCATATCTAGAGAGCTTAGGAACCTTTATCCAAGTGCTCTTTAGGTATATCACCACCCACATCCCTGCCTTATTTACCACTTTGTATAACCTATAGGCCGCTCTGGCCGGAGGCTACGCATGGTTTTATTAAGTTTGGATAGAATTAGATATGCTAATACTAGGGCCTTAAGCTCTGTAATTTCGAGATTTAAGCTTTAATTTTAGTAAGAGTATTTCATAGATATCTCTATAAATATATTAGCCGCGAACTAGAGGGTTGTTAAATATCCTGGTATTCTATAATACTAACCTTTAATCAGGGTCAAGCAAGTAGATAACATTACTATTTAGAGGTTTTATTCTTAAAGCCTCTTGCAGCTACAGCTATATATTTAATAGCTTATATAATTTTCTACTTAACTAATATATAAGAGGTTTACTAGGGGAATAGAATAAAAATAAAAGGGTATCTAAATTACTATTATAGGGCCCTTACCCCTAGAAGCCTTAAAAGTATAAGAAGTCTAGTAGTATATATTACTATAAGCCTATTCCTAACTAGTTTAAATAATATATAGATAGCTAATAATAATAAGCTTTCTTAGTTCTTTAGATATGGCTTCCTATACCCAAGGACGTCGTGGACATTGATATTCGATCTTATGTTCGTCAGGAGCTTCGAACCGGTCGCAAGTTTCAAAGGTGGAAGTCGAGCCCGAAGGTCCTGGAAAAAGTCGAAGCGGAACTCATGAAAAAGGCCAGAGGAATGTATAGACTCCCATTGTCCATGACTTTACGGTACGCTGTTGCTAATATTGCGCGAATCGACATAGGTTTCGATGGGCATCCTGCCAACTTGACGTCTTGAAGGATTGCTCAACAGTACCACAGGTAGACGACTGCCTGGAAACTCTCCCCAGTGGCCTAGATGAAACATATGCGAGAATGTTACGCAAGATTCACAAGGTCCACCAACCTGATGCATTACGGCTGCTACAACTTTTACTTTATTCGGTATGGCCACTGACTATTGAAGAGGCTATGGACGCAATACTGGTCGACATCGGTAGCAACCCGGCTTTTGATCCAGACCTTAGGATGCCCGACCCCGAAGAGATTGCTACGATTTGTCCAGGTTTGATTTCTATCACTAGGATAACGCACGAGTCTCTTCCACCATGGGCCTCGGACTCGGACTATGATTCGGACGATTCCTCGTGGAGCAATACAGCTCAAACCGGAGTAGCCATTGATCCACCGGTACAAAAAGAACTTATCATGGCTAAAGAACTCCAGATAGCGCATTTATCTGTTAGAGAATACCTTCTTTCGGGACGTGTCCCAGTCGCAGTCCTCCGAGCAGGCCTGGAGAGGACCGCAGCAACAATGGCGATTGCAAAGACTTGTCTGGAATATATGTGCTACCTTGGCTATTCCTATCAATCTGAAGTGGAGGCTTACATCTCCAAATGCGAGTCCCTAGAATTGAACAGCCACGGTGGACAGAAACGAAGAGAGCTTTCAACAGAGATCACGGCCAGAATTCAAAAAGAATGTCCCCTCGCGAATTACGCAACCTATAACTGGGCCAGACATGCTTTTCAGGTCCAGGACCAGGGATCCATACAGAAATCGATCATCGCCGCACTTCGTGATGTTCAGTCTCCCTTGTCCCTCTGGTCTCACGTGTATATGGGGGTATACGGAACAAGTTTCTACCAGTCTCACACATGCGGCCCAATAACTTATTTGTCTAGACTAGAGTTCAAATATGTTGTTCCAGCTCTACTGCGAGGATTCGTCCCTGGGGATCATAATTTGACAGCCGATATTGCTGAATGCTTTTTGGATGTCTGCGAAAATGGCAATCCGGAAATTAATCAGGCTTTTTTGCGAGAAAACACACCCCAGCACTGATTTGCTGGTTCAGGGCTTGCGGCGCGCATGTCAGCAGCGACATGCCTCCGCAGTCAGCTTTTAATTGAGCAAGGGGCTCTGAGCAATCCAAGTACATCTTGCGGTCCCCTTTATGATGCAGCTAAGACCGGCGACATGAGGGTTTTACAGCTTCTACTCGAAGGTGGAGCTAAGGAACTCGACGATTCCTTCTGTGAACTAGCCACTGATGCTAGATTAGAAGCGCTGGAGTTATTTCTGACTTGGGAACCCTCAATTATCTCCAAACGAGTCGCAAATAAAGCTCTCTGTCTTGCGTCCCGTCTAGGTCACGTGGAGGAAGTAGAACTACTCCTAGATCGTGGCGCGAAGGCAACATCCGCCCTTCAGCGTGCGTCAGAGCATGCCCGGTTGAAAATGGTGCGGCTGCTGTTGGCTCACGACACTCGCACGAATGCAAAGGAATAATCCAAGGCCCTTGCCGCTGCACTTCAGAACAACAAAAAGAAAAATTATAGACGCTTAAGAAATCCTGCTGCTGCTGAAGAGTATGGTGCTAAAGGCCACCCAAAGGAACTTCGAGCAGTTATCTCCAGAGCATCCGGGCAATGATGATTCTGCTTAGGACAGCACTTGCAGGTGGAATTTACCAACAGTTTCTGACATCGGGGACGGTCAAAGAGCAATGGGCTACACTTAATCTATGGATTATTGAATTGTACTAGGTGACAGCCTTAGTAAGTCTGGGAATATTGTAGCGCAACAGCCTGTTGTGTTGGACCAGATAATCTGTGTCCCTTAACTGGACTGGAAGGTCCTAGGTAAGATTATTAGCGCTAACAGTAATGATAATATTCATCTGTTGTAGCAAGTGTCAGGGAGTAATGCACGAGACCTCACCTGGACATTTCGAGAAGTCGCTATGTAGCTCAGCGTCCGCATGGTCAGCAGAGTCGTACCGTAGTCAAGATATCTTTGGGCATGCCATCCTTATTGTCAAGCCTCATTCGTTAAGAACTTCCTCCTCCTTCGCTTTACAGCCAAATTCAGCAAATGCGCTCGACGCATAGCTCTTTCAGTTCTTCCTTCTTCTCAGGACCATATAGTTTACTGTATATAGACAGTACAGGAAAACGGAATCAATAGACAAGTGAGTGTGCGAGGAGGAAGAATATGATTATTAAGCCAGATCGGCGAAAGGGTGACTGTAAACAAGCCCTCTGACTTGCTCCTACTCATCATTGAGGCTATTGTCTATGGACGAGCCAGGAGCGGAATTCCTGTATCCATTTGCAGAAAGAGCAGATCAAACGTGATACCTGCCTATCTGCACCCCATCGGACATCGCAACATTATATACTAGCTTCATGATTCTTTTTTATCTTTAATCCTTGGGTTCGTATGTATATGTAATCTAGGTTGCAGAGGGACTTATCTACCTGCCGTCCGTTTACGCTGATGTCTGCGAAGTTACGGATCTCGTCTTATGTGATGTCGGCTTCTGTCTTGGTGAAGAAGTCGCCACTTTTGCTTTCCCATTCCCTAGCTTGGCGGCGAATAAGTATAAAGGGTGAACGTGATTGCGCCCAATAAGAAGTGAGGGTTAGCTGGTATGAGCATGGAGGTATGGAGCGGAAGCGCGGGAAAATCACAGCAGAGGCATTATCGATCTGGAAGCCAGAATGGGCTTCTTCTGTCGGTGTTTGCTGAGGCATATGGTGGGGAGTCTAAGGGGGGCAATAGAATGCCGGGGATGAAGACAGACCTTGATCTGGAGTATTTCGTACACTCGATTACAAACTAGTGTCACCCCTTGATATTGTTTCTCTGCTCCCCAGAAACTCCAAATTCAAGCAAGTTTGATTGGTGCAGCTAATGGTTGTTCCCTCTCCACAAGTTGGCCAATAACTAACTAACTTTTAAGGGATAAGTCACAGGCAAGCAATCGCTGCGGAGCTAAATTCTCTTTGATTAGAAGTCGATTCTTAGTATAGACGGCTCCCATAAACAAGCCTCTGGTAGATCAAGAATGAGCCTCTTCAAGAGTAAACTAAAGGCTATGACTCTAAAAATCGCGCTGCTTGCTCAACCTCGGCGGTAATAATCTCTTGCCATATCTACCGCCAATAACAGCGAAACGCATGCGTGAATCTAGTCAAATATCTTCTCGGGGTACTAGGGAGACATGGAGTTCAGTACTAACCTCAGCCTCACATCAGTCGTTTCGCCTTATTGCCAACGTAAGCTCGGGGAGTATATGACGTGCCGGGGGGCAGCCCCGGGTGCATTGGCCCTGTAGACGAATTGGCGGTCGAAAAATTTGTATCTATTATTTACTCTTGCGATCTGGCTCGATTGGTCGCCGTTGCAATTTTGGATGTGCTCGGATGTACCACTGTGAGAATTGAGGTGTTCTCGCAATGCCTGCGCGGCTGTGTCAAACGCCGTGGCAGCCACTATGAGGCGCGAGATGGCATCGCTCAGTGGCCCGAGGTGGAGTGAGTGTGGCGAGGGCATGACCTGGAAAGCTTGTGGACGTTCTTCTGGGCCTCCAGTCTCTTGCCTCAGACCTTTGAGGTAGCCATCGAGCGCCACGGCGTATGCGGTGGCATCGAAGGGGATTATGGGATGGTCAGCTAGCCAGGCTGCAGCTAGGGCCCACATCTAGGTGCTTACACCATGGTTCCCCAGGGTAGATCGCCATATTGGTCTACCCATTCCATGGTATTGTAGTCAGAGTACCAGTGGAACATGGGGTCTGTATCAGCTGGCGCGAACCCAAAGCTTATCAATGCTATGCTATTAGGAGGTAGTATGTACTGTCTTCACTGGCTTGTGTTTTAGTCTGCTATCCCATCCATCTCGCACCCTTTGGCCTGGCTGTGTCTGATCTGGGGAGACAACTTGCCTAGTTGTATGATGAAGGACGGTGTATAACAGGGGACTTGCTTTAGTAAAGAACTGTGTTCCAGTTCCTGCAGTCTTAACTTCTAGGAATGCAACACTTGCATGGGGAAGCTAAGGGAGGTAATACTTTACCCAGAAACTAGATCCCCATGTGCTGGCCCCATGCCTACCCTAGCTTATAAACATGATAGTTTAAAGTAGCTTCCAGCCTCCCTTTATCATAATACTAAAGCTGCGGATTACTTTATTAAAAGTTGTAGAGCTACTGTCCAGTTCACTCGCACTAGTGCCCAGAGTATTATAATAGTTCCCAATAACAGCCTTATTATCAGAATCTTTATTAATAATCCCTATAATATTATAACTCTATAGCTACATTTAAACTTTCCATGATATTGATAAGGTAAGCAACTAAGCTTTCTAGTAATAGGCCTATATTATACTTGATACCTAAGTATCCTAACTGCCCTCCATACTAATCCGTGCTAATATCTGCAGCCAGCAGACTATAGCTATTTAAGGCACTGAGAAAAGGCACAGCCTCAGTATATAAAATAGATATTACAGGGAGCTATACAGTATTTATAAGTCTTACCTTGTTAGGGAGGATGTAAGTAAGAATAATAACACACCATCAGAGAATACTATAAGGTAATCACGCAGGGTCCTCTGATTAGCTATAATAGCTCGTTACCTCTGTGATATTCCTGTTACATCAAGGGCCAAGGTATGCAATTATGCTGATAACCTCTTAGTCCCGGGCACTTTCAAGAGCGTGAGAGTCATCGGGGCCACCTTGCTTCCTAATAATAATTTTACCGCGGAGGTTAATGTTAAACCGCCCAAATTATTATAGCCGCCCGCGGTTCAGACACAAGTAAGGCTGCAATCCTAATCACAGCAAGTTCCTGATCATTTACATGTTGTCGTTTCGTTTAATGAACTCCGGCGGAACCTAGATTTTGTATATAGGTGCTGAAAATGCTTCTTTTATTGTGGTTGTAAGGCGGGACAGAAGACTACTGACCTGGAGCACAGAGAGTACGCCCCCGCTATACTAATCATCTTGGAGGACGTGGAGAATGAAAAGAACGCGGAGGATTAACTTCATAGCTGCAGTCCGTGTGCCATGTTAAGGTGTTCATTGTCTCTGAGCAGGTAATATACTTTTTATCTCTAATTTTTGCTGTTGGAGACTGGATCGATTGCGTTGGCTGTATATCCCAGAACCAACCGCGAGAGGCGCTATGGGTGATGGGGAGACTATGATTATGGTATTGGTGTAGGCTTCGGACCAACATCTCAAGGTAGGAGCTGTCATTGTCCGTGAAGCTTAATGTGACTTTTAAGATCACCCGATCATTCAGGGATTTGTGTACCTGACCTACGTGGTTTGGATCCTGAGATACCCTGGGCTCGTACGCGTTTAGTTGAGCAATGACGATTGACGAATAATCTGTAGCTATATGTGTAAAGTTTCTCGCTTTTCTCTTTCAACAAGAGCGGAAAACTTGTGAACGTACCTAATTTTCCAGGCCTAGGAACCTGCGGATACTTCCAAGTCGCCCTACAAAGTATGATTGGTATCTGCAGCATATTCGCTGAACGATTCGTAATAAGTACCATGCTGGTGCAAGATAGGTTGACGATTATCGGGCCTTGTTTTCTGGCATTAGAGATAAGAGGACCTTATCACGTTGCATCTCTAACGACTGCGCCAGACAAGCCCTTTGCAATACTGGGTTATCTCTGGATCCAGGGCTAACATCTATTCGCAGAATAAATAGAAATAACACCCCAGAGCCTTGACTCAACCTTCCCTGCAGCATAGATCCAGAAGAATGTGACTCACCACTCCCATAGCCACGATAGCACCAACAGCCACATCGCTCCTCTTCCTCACAACCCCATTCTCTCAGCCCAACGATTGTATAGTAAACGAAGCACGAACACTAACATATTTTACATACGGAACCACAAGCACGGAGCGCTACCTTATCTCCGATCCTGCTCTCCCGGATTTTCCAGCTGCCAACCATCAGGCTGGGACGCTGTAATCGCCGAAAGCCAAGTCTCAATTAGCTTAGCTGTCTGTCCCTCTGGGTGGGCTACCTTTGAGATTGGAACAGCCACCCAGCATGGCGAGATCGTGACAACCGCCTACTGCTGCGCGGGGTGAGTCTGTCTTCTTGTCCACCACGTTTTCATTCTGGTAGCCTGTCCCTCTATCTGAATATTTATATGATAATCTGGGTCACGCACAAGCGCCCTACAGCCTGTTACCACGTCAAGAATAAAATACAATACCGACCACTACCCACGGAAAATCTAATTCAAACACACCAAACTAACCTTCCTCCTTTTGTCACGGGACAGTGACCACACCCTGTACCACTCAAATAACTACCCCCTCTCCACCCCCGGCTTCTCTAACCCCTGTTCAGGCCTCACTCCTACGCCCAAACCGCCAGGTACAGGCCACATCCTCCACCTCCATCATCCATGGCACATCAGCCGGCACGCGTCCGACCGCGCAATACTCACCCCCGCGCCCCCAACACTGACGCCCTACGAAACAATACACTACCTAGCCGAGAGCTGGAGAAAGTATGCTCTTCCGAGTGATTTTGGCTGAGGCTTGTTCAACAGTTCGTCGGAGTACAACGATAATCCGCTGCGAGATTATGGGGTTGTTTTTAGGCCTAGGCTTGGCGTTGGGGCTTGGAGGGGGGTTGCTGTTGATTATAGGGTGTACTTGTTATTGTTGGTTGCGGCCGCGGAAGGATAGTAATACGATGGAGGGATAGGGTGGTGAAAAAGCCTCAGATACCTGGCCCGGTTATACAATAATTTTAGGTAAGTAGAAGTAAGTGTAGTAAGTGCTTATCCTACTAGATTAACCAGAATTTTATAAATTTATTTAGCTAGAGTACTATTTTATCCTTTGTAAAGCTGCTGGATGGTTTAGAGTATAGATAATTATAAAACTATTCCTTATCTTCTAGTAGTTTTGAATATATTAGGCTAGCTCCTTATAGGATCTGAATAAATAACAGATATTCACCCAGAGTCATGATGTAGTCTTGGGTAAGCACGTCCAGACCATAGATATCATACTTTCTGGCAGTGTAGTAGACCTGAACGCTTCTCTTTCATTCAATCTTGGTCAAGGACTATTAAGGAACACTGTTGGTGCTGTTGCGCCCTTGTTCGCGTCGCAGTTCTTCCATGATGTGGGCAGTCAGTTTGCGGGACTTATCCTGGCGATTTGGCAACTCATCTTGCGTTCATTCCGTTTGTTTTCTTCAAGTATGGGTGGCATATTGGGCGCGGTCGAAGCTTGCTAAATCCCAGGGCCGCAACGATGACCAGTCTATTTGTATCGATAGATTGGATTGTTGAATTCGAGACGATAGACTAGACTGGGGACAGGATTTCAAAGGCAGGAAAATGAGCATTGGTTGAAACGCAAACCAAACAGGTAGTGCTATGTTTTTGGTTTAGTCCGGGTCCTTTTGTCATGTGATCCGACATTGCTAGCCCATTGAGAAAAGGTTTCTCCCCTTAGTCCTGCTCCAGGTTTGAGAGACCTAGATCATGTTACCTCCAGGTAGTGGTTCTCCGCGTTCGAAAACTCAAAACTAAGGCCGAATAGCATCTTCCCCGTTAAAGGTTTCCCCACCAGTTTTCTGCATAGTTCTCCGACCCTTTCCTCCATGAGTGACGCCATAATGAGCGAGGGCACACCATCAAAAGTCATCTCGTTGCGATGAGCAACCGTCGATTGCAATAATCTAGCATTTTATACCGCAATAGATCAAGAAGGGCCATATTCATCGAACCATCCTTTCTACATCCGGTCCCCGGTCGCGCCGTCCGTTACACCAGTACCACAGCCGCTAGAGCCGAAACCCAACCCGAGCAGTTTCCAAACTCAACCCATACTTTCCATTCACCCATCCAAAACACTACACCATGGCAACGCAATACGACGCGCTCGGTGCGGAGTATAACACAGTCGAACAGCTACCGATACGCACCCTCGAGCTCGCGGCAGTACGCGCCCACGTCGGAGACGTCCACGGCCTCGAGGTGCTCGACCTAGCCTGCGGAACGGGGCGCTACACACGGAAGCTCATCGAATGGGGAGCCAAAACCGTGGTCGGGGTTGATATTTCGCAAGCCATGGTGGACGAGGCGCGCCGGGAGTGTGCAAGGGCATGCGAGGGCCGCGTCGACTTCCGCGTTACGGACTGTGCCAAGCCAGGCCTGGATGTTGGCAAATTCGACCTAGTGCTCGCTTCCTGGTTCCTTGATTATGCGCGCAATGAAGAGGAAATGTTTAACATGTGGACTAATATTGCGCGGAGCCTGAAACCCGGGGGTCGCTGTGTCGGGATTACAGTCAATTTGGGGATGCTAGAAACTGGCCTTCCATCCAAGCCGACGTTCGGAATCAGTTTAAAGCAGCTCGAACGGGTCGTTGGTGGCTTGAAGCTTGATGTTCGTGTCCATTCTTTTCCGGAGTTCTCGTTTGAGTCGTACATGCTAGAGCGCGGCATCTGTGAGAGAAGTGCGCAGAGGGCGGGTATTCGCGATCTGGAGTGGATGCCGCCGGTTGACCCTGAGGATCCTTCTATTGAATTTCCACGTTTTGTGGAATATCCGCATTTCTGGGCCTTTACTTGCCGTGGCGGTGGAGCTTGGGATGATGTTTGAACCTTAGATGGTACCCCTCTCTGATGATGTATTCATCCGCGGACGCGCATTTTCTTAGAGTTTGGTGTGATCTCAGATACATCCTCATCTATATTGGACTGTTCAGCAGGCTGGTTGATCGGTATGCGTCGCGTGCTATGGGACACCGTGTCACCTACCACAGAATCTGTGATTCAAAAATACATATTGAGCGATGACCCTCAAACAACACCCTTCGATCAAGGGTACCTCGTGGATAAATATACGAATGAGGACCCAAGCTAGACTCGCGGAACATCAAGACTAAACATATAGCTTATGTAAAGCTTTAACTTTTTGTAACAAAATAAGTAAATACTAGTCAATAACTAATAAACATCTACCATACCTAATCCAGCCCTAGTGGGCCGCAGGTTCCTGGGATTAGCCCAAATGCTTGACGCACGCAGAAAGGAGCTCCAGTACGGCGGCATCAACACTTGATTCATCATTTCAATATCATTCAGCCAAAGCAGGCGTTTGCTTTACTCTAATGTTGCCCCTATGAAAAACCGAGATGAGTGGCCTGGCTCATATGGGTTCATCCACATCATCACTTTTACTTAGGGTCAGGTTTTCAGACTTCCAAGTCACGAATACCTACTATGATTACCCACACGACCTCAGAGTAGGGCGAAGGCGCCCAGGATAGCCCTCCATCCACAGACCATGGAAAAAGCTTCTGCTTCGGGGCAATGCTTTGGATGAAAATGCCAGTACGGAGTCCTCATGTATTTTTCTTGCTGCGCCCAGAGTGTATACTTAGAAATCAGGTAGAGTCACCTCCATCAATACCGTTAACACGGTGCGCCACTTGACTGCTCCTCTGTTTGCTATTATAGTGCATTGCGTAGGAACGCCTATAGACTATATACGCTCTTTCCTCTGTGTTAAATCTAGGTTATGGATGTACAATCCACTTTTCTGATCTTCCTAGATGCTAGCCCAAACCCAATCTCCACACGAGGTTTCATACGACATGCTGTAAAATTACCCAAATAATCAAATTAAAACTACTCCCCTCAGGAAGACGACATCCATCACACTTTATCCTGGGCAAAGAAACGCTCACTAGGTCCCAAGATTCCTGTAATGTGCGCTCCTTCCCAGCGACCAAGGTAAACATCCGAACGTCGTGGATTCGAAGCCGGTGCTTTACAATCGCCGACACCTCATCCCCAACCGGCAGAACAATATCCATAACCATTAGACGGTTTCCAGGGGTGAGTGCGCCATCAAGCGCCGAGAGGCCGAGAGAATTCGCTTCGCATCTCCATCCGAGGAGTCGTGGAAGATGAGACGGTAAAGGAATGCGTCGGCGCGTAAGGGCTTGGGGTTAAAAAAAGTTGTGCTGCATGAATCAAATGGCGGACTCTGCAGGTGCATTCGCGATCGCCTCTTTGGTTTCCTGCACTGTACACTTGATATATAGGAATTTAGTCATGATGGACTAGGCGGCTGGCCCGCGGGAGCCGTCGACCTAGATTGTGGGTTTTACAGGTAAGCTTTGCTTTCCAAACATTTACCCTATAAGCTAGGCAGATCCCTGTTCCATTCACGATGAAATGATCAGCGCCTACCTGGTCAATTCAGGAACAGCGATTGGAGGAGATTCATGCAGTTATTTGGAATCAACAGCTCTTTCCTATATAGACCCAGTGCAGATTCCCCAGCTCAAGATCCTGAGGGATAAATACGGCCTCAATTCTCTATAGATTTGGAAAAATCAGACCTTCATTCTTCACCTCTTTGATACCTCTATACAACGGCCAGTTCAATTTTTTTATATTCGAAGGACCTGGAACATACATCGATCAAGATGCCTAATTTCGCCCAATCAAAAGCCTGGACAAGATGGATGAGACCGCGTTATGCGTCACCAGGCCATTGTGTTCGTCTAGAAAGCCTCCGACAATAGCGAGTCGAATTAGCCGCCTCAGGAGAGCCTCTGATACCCCTGCTGCTGCGGCGAGTTCATCATAGGAACATCACTGGCCGACTGGGATTGTTGAGGGAATTCGGCGCTCGATCAGCGCACCAACTACTCCGGACAGAATGGTCTAGGTATGATATAAACGATCTCTATATCGAGTCTTCTATTTCAGTGCTTTCAGGCCTGCAACTCATCGATTCACCGAATCGCGCTAGGTTGTGAATTGGCGCCGTAGATAGCATTATGATTTCGTGTGCCGCAGACACGACCGCATCTCTCGCAGCGGCGCCCTCCGGTGTTAGAAGCGGATAGTCCAGCGGGCTATTCTGACCTGTTAGACTTGACATCTCATATCGTTAGGCGGCTAGCTCTTGCGAGAACACGTCGACATGCGAGGCGAGTTTGACGGCGAAAGACCGGATTTGACACATCTTGCCTTGGGATGGATCTTATGAGAGACTCTATTTAAGCCCTTCTCTGTAGCCGATATATACTATGGCACTGTATGCTGAAAGAGCAGAGGCTCTAGGCCATGCCTCATTCATGACGGGGCGCGTAGATGACGCCTACACTGGCAGGTGGAGACTGCGATGGTCTAATATGGCCTCGAACGGTGATTTAGTATACGAACTGGTCCCGGGTGAACCGGCCACGCGGATAATTTACTAAAGACAATAAGGATCTGCTTCTTCCTGCCTAAATGTTGATTTACGGGCTTGTCTAGAGCCATCACATGCCCAAACCCAGTAGGGGTTCTCGGCCTCACCTTGGCACCACTGTAGGTGCAGCGCCATTCTTCAAACAAATCTCTGTGTGCTTGAAGCATATTTGCTAGTAGTAGTAGTACCAGACGGTTTTATGCGATTTGCTCGGGAGGCGCTAACGACCGCCGTTGGCATTGATATTGATTCCTCACACGATACAATCCTACCAGGTACGCCGATTCCCGCTTCCCGGAATTACATACACAAGTGCCTCTCCATAACATACCCGCGAGTTCACTTTCGGGGTACACTCCTTCCGGAAATGCGCCATGTGAAATGTTATTACATGTCTGATGAAGCAGTGGATTTAAATAGCTAGTCCCTTTTTCCTCACATAAAGTATACTAATTTAAACATCGTAACAACGAGCGATATGTAATAAGCGGAATCAGATACAGGTATTTTCATGCTTGCTTTTTTGTCCTCTTAGATCTCTTGATTGCTCCATGCATGAAGACACAAGAGAGACAGGCCCGAGATCGAATTCACAATTCTTCCCTGACTATTCCCAGGTAATCCTCCTCAGGCTCCTTCTCGCCTGGCTTGGACGTCCACGTGAAACATTTTTTGGGCTTGATCCACCCGTTGAAAATGCCTGAGATCCAGTTCCATGCTGGAACCATCCCGGCAACAAGGGCATCAGCATGCCCCAAATCCTCGTATCTGTAATACCGGACTTTTGTTCCTTTCGTACAGAAAGACTCGACCAAGGCATCCACATCTTCATTATCGACGGTAATGTTATCGTTCAATCCTTTATAGACAAAGAGTGGGAACTTGGGCGCCTCGCGCCGCCCCATGACCCCATTTATGTTGAGGACATCTTCGAATACGTTCAAGAACTTATTCCCGTTGTCGAAGAAGTCTGAGATCTTGATCCCCTTCAACAGCGGCGGCTTGCAGTTCTTAGGGTGACATCGGTGTTGCGAGTTAAGAAAGGTACGCTTGTGCTGGGGGAGAAGATGCTCATGAAGGTAATCCGACACGTTGGGGAACGCATTCATCACACCGAGGACGGCGTAGGCGTTTATGGCCGACATCTCGCCCCCCTCAATGGAAAGGTACGTTTTGGTGATATTCGGCGGGGGGCCACCAACCACAGCGCCGATAATGCGGAGATCCGGTGCGTATGTAGCGTGGAACTCCGACGCCCACTCTGTTGCGAACCCGCCGCCCGAGTAGCCGTACATGACCGTGTCAGCGTTCTTGTCAAGGCCTGTTATATCGGTCGATTTAAGCGCTGCGCGGATAGAGTCTAATGTCTGGAAGGCTGTCTGAGGGCCGACAGTAAAGGCAGCGTTGGTGCCTTCGTAGTCCGGGATATTGAGTATGGGACCCCTCATGAGAAATGGAAGAACGGAAAGACGCTGGGGCATATTCCAAACGACGGCGTTTCCCTCGGCGCCAAACTGGAGGCCATAGGAGGGGGAGCAGTCAATGTCAGGAGCGTCGTACGCAATTTGGAACGAGAGCAGTCTGTTGTAATTCGGGCGCGGAGGGACAATAATGGTTGTGACCGTGTAGGCCGGGAGCTCCGTCACATTTTGGGTAACGTAGAGCAGTTGGAATGCTTTGGCCTGACTGGGGGCGTTGGGGATTAGGGTGCCCAGCTTTACCTCTCGATGCTTCAGGATAGTGCCGGCAGGAAGTTCGGCCCAGTCACTATTGTCCGGTGTATAAAAAGCATCAGTACTCGGTAAACGGGCCTGTTCGTCTGAGCATTCACACAGAAAGGCGTTAATAAGTGTAAGTAGTAAGATAAAAAAAGTAGACGCCATTATGTGTGAGAAGAATCTTCTATAAGGTTGTCTACCTGATAGCCCTGTGTTGGCGAGTAAAGTATCGGTGCTTTCTATTGCGAAGAGAACAGCAAAGCATCATGATATTTAGGTAGAGATTTTAGGAACTTACTTTGTTCAACCTGATGTCATGCTCAAGATGCATGATATCACCAATGTCCTTCTGATTTTCCTTCCCGTATCGCAAGATACCAATTGGAGTGCATCTGGATAAACTTTATACATGAACTTTCCAGTCCCATGGTTCATCAAGACAGCCCGAATGTCCGGCTTGCCCCCTTCTGCTGTTTATCCAATTTCCAAGAGCGATCAAACATGAACTCTCTCCGTTTCCAAAGTCTGATATCTAAGGCATTTAGGCAGTCATGTATTTTCGCAGCGCGTCTAAAGTAAATAACCCGTCGGTGATGTTTACTTTACGGAAGCACCGGATGTCATCCATCCCATTCTTGCGACTGTACGATTGTTCTTGGAGGGGGGTGTATCACAGACTACTGGGGTTACCCTAGGTCTGTGTACCAAAATTAGTGATGTCTCTAGAAGGGCCCACTCCTGGAGTGGCGCCTCGACTCGAGGTCGGGATACCAGGAAGCAGATGACGCCCAAGATCCGGAGTTAGAATCAGAGTGCAATATCTACACATTTGCGTGACAAAATCGACTGGAGCGCTGGGTGGACGCAGCTGGACGAGTAACGTGGTAAAATCTCCTTTTCCTTCATCTAGATGGAAATTCGGTATCTATACCCCCGAGGTCCGATCAAGAATGAGGTAAATGTGAGAGTCTAGCAACAGAAGGTAGGTGTTCTTGGAGTTACCATGGTTCACGTTGTGGCTACTTTAGACCTGGGTACTGGACTGAGTTGACACAAGTGGCAACCACTCTCAGCATATAATTACCAGATAGATATTAGAAAATACTATTTTTATTTAAGGTAGTACTATATTGTATCAGAAATAGGTTGTTTTGGTTATTTGTATTATTATAAAACAACACAGAAAGCAATAAACAGATGCCTTCTAGTCTCCATAGGAGGGAGTCGTAGTGTCAAGGTTGTTGTTCAGGCCACATGCCGATAATTTGGAAGAAAACACCCTGCCGGGCTTGAGTTCTGATCAGATACCACCAGACGCTTGGTCAACCTACTTAAGCACTGGTGTCATCATTCATTCCCTATCATTTGCCCAAGACCCGCTTGCTGCGAGGATTTATATCACGGTTCAATCACAGGCGGCGAAATATCTTGATCTACACCTATGTAAGTGTGGAGGTCGTTGTTTCCAGGTCTTGCTGACTGTATAGCTCGTAATAAAATTTGAGTACCTACAGATGAGTACAAGCTTCTCCAGACAGCTGTTCTACATCATTCAGTGAACCTAGATATTATGTACCTAGGTAATATCTTACTTGAGCTTCACTAGAATTGGGACTAGAAGGAATATATAAGTAGAATCAAAGAAAAAAAATCCACCTGATGGCTCTCGAATATTTATAATTGCCGGACTTGCATCGGAGTAAATGTTTACTTATGCTGACGCCCATTCTCTTGATAAGTAATGATCCTACCCGACTGATCCAAGTTCGCCACCGTTCAGTCGCGGAGCCACCTTCAAAGGCGCCTGTCTATGTTTCTTCTGCGACGAGACGGTCTTAACGGTGCCTGGACGCGATAGGCATCTGTCGCACGTCGCGATCTGGCTCCACCAGCCTTTGAGCTTCTGCTATAGAGAAGAAAGACAATGCAGCTATTGCCGCAGCAGCAGCTCGTAGGCGTCGGCAGCACTCCCGTATTGCCGCTGTGTAGGCAGCTGCTGATGCCGAGAATGGTGAACAGATGCACTCTGCTGCTCTGCTCTAGTAAGGCAATGTTGACCTTCAATTGCCCTTCCGAGCGGTAGTATCACGTCTCCAGTCTTGTCTGTTGCGCGCTGCACGCTGGTCGTGGGATCTGTCGGCTATGCGCCCCACTCGCGGATCAGGTATGCGCTGCCCTTCGTCCAGGGTCCGAACAGGGACGGGAAGTATTGGAAGTAGGCGATGGTGGCGCAGAGAATTCCCAGTGAAAACCGCCTTGGTCACTAGCTGTTCAGATGGGGGTACTTGTCCTGTCTGGTTCTTTCACTACACAAAAGCTCGACCTATTCGGTTCCAGTGGATATGCAAGATCTCGGATACCATAGAGACTAACAAAAGGTGTCGTGTCCATGGGAGGTGCTGGAACCATGATTAATAAAGCTTTCATTGCTCCTTGGATTTACACTTCTAGTGGATGACGGAGGTATGGTGTAATGACTTAGTTATGCTAGAACGTTCATGGTTACCCTACTGGTCTGTGCTGTCATGCTGATGACAGCCACGGATTAAACTAGGAGCTCCACCTAGATGTAAGCATAAGTTGTAGGTTACGACGTTGGATTTGAAACTGAAATGCATTCTGTAGTCATTCAAGCATATGATCTAGAACGGACAAACAAGCCTACATGGTGCAGGTCTTGTGTAAGTTGTAGTATAAGTGGGCGAGGGCAGAGAGGATCTGTGTAACTTCCTATATAACACATTCGGGAAACTGACCAATAATATACTTTTCACTGGTACTACTAGCATGTGCAATAGAAAGCATAAACAGCTTCTGTTCCTTTGCTAAACCCTGTGCTAAATTGACAATTAATGTATATGAGAAGCAGTCGGACAGAAGGATAAGACACTAGTAGGAGATGGCACCAAATAACTAAAATAAAAGTATCTTCAGAGACCTTTTATACATCTCTTCAAATCGTGCGGCTGGAATGAACACTCATGTAGAAAGGTCGTTATGAAACCACCCTCTTCTCCACCTGATTTAACCCCAGGCTCGCTCTGATGCTTAAACTTCACCACGGCCCTTTCAGCCATATGCCCCTAACCGCAGCTCGCTCCGCACTTTCATTTTCACCCTCTGGAAAAGTTGTCAATAATATCTGTAGCAAGTCGAAGTCATCAGCGAAGGTGGGAAATCTCTACAGGACCGGGAAAACCCACCATTAGCAGTGTTCCGTACGTTATCTAAGCCAGTCGGCAATGGGGTCGCAATTTTACGCGCTACGGGACTTCCAATACTTCTAAGACTTCTGGGGGTGAGGTCCTGACATTGGCACCTTGGCTACCCTTCTGTCTTCACTCCATCCCCCCAGCAAACTTCTTACACATCAATCGAGTATAAAAATATACGAGTCGTCGAATTTGCCCCTGTTGCTGTGAGAGGCTTCGAGGATGACACCTCCGAGCAGCGGCGGCATCGACTCGCTTGACGGTGGCTAGAAATTGGTGCTAGGGAACGCCAGAAAATCCAACTACCCATCAGTTCGCGGATGCCATGTGTTATTTACATGTCCGTGAGGCATTAGTAATACGAACGAAGCTTAAATCTGGAAAGTACAGAGCTGAAAGACACTGGTACTAGCACATTCGACCCCGGCCGAACTTATTTTGACCTTGCGGAGCCTCCAGCTAGACAGATTTAGAGGGTCTGCAAAGCGGTTGATGAAGCAGGGATGTGGGTACGGACGCAATACAGGAAGATTTCGAGAAAAGTTACTAAGCTTTCTGGACAGGTTGTGTTATTGTTGATTGATATGTAGGTAATGCTGCCTGGGCCCGTGGTGGCGAGAAGCCGTTGGAGCATGGGACTTTCGAGACCTTTCATACTCTATATCATAAGCTGGTTGGCAATTATGGGTGTTATTGTTACCAAACTTCGAGTCTTGCCATGCCAAACCACAGGAGCTACCGAATAAACGTTGAATGGTTTGCTGACTGTGCGGATAAGACTCAATCGGAGGGTTACAAGATCCACTCCATTGCCACTATGATTCCTACCCCGTATCAATTCCCGGTTGATACATATTTATTGTTGATAAGAAGACCCTCTCCTCTGCACGCTTTTATGGACGCGTGCGGGAATGCCACCCGGCCAATGTTACGGCGGGGTGCGGAGTCCGTTAATAGATCTGAAGGGGTTTGTCGAAATATTATATATGGTAGTTGAGTCCTACGATGCGCAGATTACACCTGGTAACAGCAGGGGGTATCAGCATCCGGCTATCCGGTCCTTGCCCTTTTTGACGAGAGTGAGGGAAATGGTATGTCCGGATTGAAGAGCAGCGTTATAGGATTGTTGCATCGCCGCAGGAGGATTATCGGACTACCTCCCTGCGGTATAACAACGATTCTTGGTTAGTCGCTCAGCTCAGCTGCTCTAATAATATAAGGACCTTTAGCCAAGAAAACTAAGTGAAGCGGTCGGTGGGCAAGTTTAACCTCAGCCTGAAAAAGGCTTTGCTGCTTGCCCCCTTTCTTCGATCTTTGCTCGAGTATCTTTGTCTAATTGACAGCCATGGGCAGCATGTTTCCTTCTCCATTGGGCATAGATAGGACGTACAGACCGCTTAGCGCGTCAACCGTAGCTATATAAGCGTTAAAGGCGCTGACAATGGCTGTTTTGATACCAGGCTTGATGCCACAAAACGAATTCCCGTCACCTGTTCCTGTTTCCCGCCCTGGCCTGAGCCTGCTAGTATCTGTCATTCATCTAATGGCTCCCTACTGGATCAAACTTGGCTTTCTGGAGCACCCAGGCCGCGGGCGCCAAGCTATTTTGTATGAACATGAACCTAGTACCGGAGATTCCAATAATGTTAGATGTTGAGATTATTCTAAGCCATAGATATAACCTTAATTACGCTATTATAGTGTTTGTCCTCTATATTTCTATTAAGCCTAGTCTTCTTAACTACTAATACTTCTTAGAGCCTGCGCTGTTAGCTTTTATATTCTTAATAGAATTAAACTATACTACTAGTATATTTCCCTAAATAATATATCCCCCTAATATTTATACTCTAAGAATAAGTAAATCTTGTTTAGGGCGGCTATTACCTGCTCTAGTAGTACCCTACTTACTATAATTACCGTGTATACTTTATATATTAACAGGCTTTTCTCGTATAAAGAACAGGGCACAGGACTCGGCAGCCCTATATACCTAAAAAAGTAGATTATAATAATTAAACTATAGAATTCTTAGACTTGCCCTATCGCAGATATTATACTTTATAATTACCTAGGCCTTAAAAAATATAACTAGTAAGCTAAAACTAGATTTCCTTAACTAATACTAGCCTTAACTAGATAGTAATAATAAGTTTTTATTTAAGTTTTTAGATTCTAGTATTTACACGGGCAAGTATAATTTTATTAAGAATAAGTTTTATTTATAGCCTTTAGGTCTACTGCCCTTAATAGCCTCTTAATAGCTTTCTTAAAGTATTTATATAGTTACTAACTATCCCTAGGCTATAATAACTATAAGTAATTATTATCCTAGAAGCCTTATTTACTTATTTAGCTATAATATTACTAACCCCTAAATTCAAGCTTCCTTTACCAGCCTCTTCTACCTCTACCTCCAGCTAGGCGGAAAGCTTTATATTATAGATAATAAAGGCGAAGTGCGGAAGCTATTCTTATTATCCTGCTCTCCGTCGGCGGAACCCTAATTGCCGTCTCCCGAATCATGGACGTGAGACACCACCCGTTCGACGTGATATCCGTGCAACATATGTACGTGCCCTTTAAAAGGATTACTACTCTCTGTATTTAGAACAGACTTCCCCCCAGATGAGATGCTCAAACGGTGCATACACCAACCCGTCAAATAAACGCATCATTTCAACTGGCCTAAGGAGCAATCCCACTAGTAGCTATGTCTACACGATCCGAATTCAATCTTCGATTAACTATCTCCCACTCAGAGCCATCATCCAGAATTTCATTGTCGGTGGCGAGAACATCGTCTTCAACTTTCCTGCTGAGGAGGACTATATAAAGCGCAACGAGCCCCGTTTTGGTGAGACCATTGGCCGTGTAGCCAACGGAATCAAGGATGCCGTCGTACACCTCAACGAGCGGGACTACACGCTTGATAAGAATTACCCACCAAACTCTATTCATTCGGGATTCAAGTGATGGGGGAAACAGCGTTTTCATACAGTGAAGGAGAAGCTTCATGGCAGAGATGCATGGAGATTTTCACTATACTAGCCAAGATAACGATGGGAGGTTCCTGGGCACGGTCGATGTGACTGTTTAGTATACAAAGTATGAGAAACCAAGCACGAGCCGGAAGGCCGTGCTCGAGATTGAATACGAGGTGTCGGCTCGGCATATGGAGTGCGATCAGACGTCAGTTAGTGTCACAAATCACAGGTATGCCATCCATGCCCATGGCCATTGTCAGGAGTCAAAGCTCTATGGGATACTGACCTTATGTCTACCTCCAGTTACTTCAAACTGACGGGAAACACTACGATTGACGGCACTGTAGCGCAGCTATCTGCGCGCAAATACCTGCCCATCAACCAGGCGGGCATCCCAATCGGTACAGTCGAGGACTTTCCAACTGATATTACAAGTCACTTTCTACTACAAGAGTCTAGCCCTGCAATTGATAACTGCTTCGTGCCGTACACCACGATTGATCCATTCAAGGTGCCCCTGGATACACGCCAGCTGGATCTCCAGTTGCTTGGATTTTTCAAGCATCCAGATTCGGGCATTCACCTGGAGGTTTTTAGTACGTACGGAGCCAGCCTTTCAATTCTACACCGGTGATCACATAAAATGTCACGGGAAATCCCAGCTATGGCTCTCGAGCGGGATTCTGTGTTGAGCCTGGCCGGTTTATCAATGCAATTAATCAGCCTGCATGGCGAACTATGAGTCTTTTGAAGAAAGGACAGGTTTACGGGAGCAAGATTGTTTATGAGTCATGGAAGGAATGAGCTTTGGTATAAAAGTTTGAATCAAGGGCTCTGTGGTTTTGATCTAAAGAATTGTGCCGATTTTGAGAACGTGGACAAGACCAGTTGGGAAATGGTATGGGTTGTGGACAGTCTCTGCTAAGCCTTAGAATTCCTAAAGACTATGGGCCAAAGTAGGGGTAGTATTACGGAATTAGGTGGCCACGGCCTGCATGAGAGATATGATATGGAGATTGAGAACTAATCCACTGGAAGACTAGTAATCTGGCTTTTAGGGTATGGAGAAATACTTGATTATAGGTAGCTCTGTTCTAAGTGTACTTCTCTCAGCAATAATATTATATCATTGCGAATTTTGATATGCGGTTCTTACTAGCATCAAACCTTTCGCATGTGTAAAGAGGAATATAGGTCATGGAGCAACAATAGCTACAATGTTGAGGTAGCAGGATAGCTAGAGTCTGGTCGTATATATATATCTTGAGCCACACTAAGTCCCTCCTGATACAGATCATGTTTGCTTCGCTGTTTCTGTGGACAATGTTCACATAGAAGTGATGCTACGTATATCCGTGTCTTGTTGATCCTTCCACTATACCTGGTTGCGGTCTCTGGGCTTGACCACTGCCCAAACCACATACCGTTTCTTGCCATGTGGCTCACAGGTCAAGGTCAGTGACACCGGTTTGTCACTCCGATTGCATGATGAGGCGCAGTTTAGTCTTGAACGTCTCGGGTATCTGGGCCTATATGATATTGCTCTGCGAGGTTAAGGGGGTTTATGTGTCCTGCTGCTGCAGCCGCGTTTATAAGGGTCATGTTTTGAAGTGTTGACACCGATATAATGTTTGCACCAAAGTCGGGCAGTCCTTGAAGAATCTCAATCTCCGCGACACTCGGCGACTAAGTGCAGCGTATGGCCAATCCCTTCCTGAAAACGGGGATCACCGTTTCTGGCTAGAATCTGAAGCACGGCCCAACATATTGACGCGGCCACGTTTGAGACTACGCTATCCAATGTATTTCCACCTCGGCCGGGTGTCATCCCAGGAATGGTTTTTTGGGACACGAGGAACTGCCAGCATCGTTCCTAATAGACAGGTCCGCTCTTGTATCGAGCGAAGGACATAGGGGTCTCTCAGGCTAAAGCTAGACGGCAAGGTAAAGGGCCGTCCTACCTCTCAGGGAATAAGGACAGGTGATTTTATTAAGAAGTATGAGATCATTTTGTGTTCATCGTGGCACTTTGTGTTCATGATGTGCTATCATTGTAAATTGTGCTGTATGTGCGCGCTAGTTTATATATTCATGGATGGAGCAATGCACGGAATTGCCAAGTGAGTTATAATGGTAAACTCAAAGCTTTTATATCAAGATATTTTCTGATAGTTAGATTCATCTCCAAAGCCAGAGCCGCAAGGGCTAGCACCATGGTGCTTGAAAGATGAGTTGGTCAAGGCCCATCGAAAGGATTGGGCGAAAAGACATGAAGGGGAATACCTTTGAGTTTATTTTCACGTGAGGGCGTGCTACTTAAATAACCCTTCTGTGTCCAATCCTGGCGCCTGTTTTGGAGTCACATCAATGCTTGCTATCAAGACCTTTTATCTTATAAGCTTAAACAGGAATTGCGCTTTAGGGTGGTCTATTCCTGGACTCTTTGCTTGAAGCAAGACGGGTGCTGGTCACTAACCTAGGCTATTTTAGTATTCTCAGTTGCTTGCTTTCATTAGAAGGATAAAAAAAATTAATGACAGATTGCATGATTCAGATTACTAGGTAATGTAATTGACACTTTTAAGCCCATGGAATAGAGACTAATATAGAAAAGATCAAAAGGGTGTTGCTCAGTGAGCGTTCCGAACGGTTTCGAACAAGTCCTCATCAAACTCCATGTCACTGTCATCATCACCAGGCTCCCAGCTTCCGTTCTCGAGGGTCAGATGTTTGACGCAGGACTTTTGCAAGTAGCCCGCGTCGACGAGCAATGTGATGTTCCCCGGTACAAAATACTGCATTCCACCCCCGGGCTGCCCAAACCACGGCGCAACCTTTCCATAGTATGCCGGGAAATCCTTGATCACTTTATACAAGTAGTAATTGAGACTATTGACATCGGTCCGTTTTGTAATACCATTCGGCGGTATAGCCCTACTCGCGTAGGTATCACCATTCTTCGACAAATAGCTCCCATTGGGGTGGCCAAAGCGATCCAAAAGCTGTCCGGTCTTGACAATAATGGGTTTCGCTGGGCCATCGAAGCCATCCCTCGGGGGGTAGTTATACTCGTCTTTCTTGGGATCCTTGCATTGTGATTTGGTAAATTCGGGCAAGAATTCTCGCGGACAGATCTGGCCAAGGGGTTTATAATCCTTGAAAAAAGATGCCATCTCTGTGCCGCAGATATTGACACTGCTGTTATAGCTAGCAGGACCGAGGAACTTGTTCTTGCAAATACACTCGTTGCAGCCGGTGCTGAGATCATCACATGGTTCCATGGGGCACTTTGGGCATTTGGGTTCGTTATCATGAACCCGTTTCTGACCAAAATGAGTCATTACTTACTTCTGTTTGGCCGTATACTCCTAACAGTAAAATTAGGGTAAGGCTGATAGTATATAGCAGACTAGGCATGGTATTTGTATTGGGGTGAGAGGGTTGGTAACGGAAAAGGCTTTGCAAAGGTTTGTTGAGAGGTAGGAACCGAAGACCTCGGGCCTTATTTATAGGCCCACTGGACTAATGGTCTAAGCACTGCGGTACCAACTCTTGATGATATCATACCAGTGGGTGACACCGACACAGGTCTTTTGTGGCATCATGACAATTCGCACAGACAGGCGAGACTGACTGAGACTGGCGCTCTCGTATCAGCAAATTCAGTCATGGACACCGTTACATTCTCCACTATAGCTACTCCATTATGTCAACCTTGATCAAATTGAATACCCGGGCCTCACTTTACACAGCATGGACATGACACGGCCTCCAATGCAGGAAAAGGCGTGGGCAAAAGGGCTTGCCTTTATGAAGCCATCGGACAGAGGATTGGTGTTTAAAAAAGGCATGGCCTAGGCTATCGCTGATATACTATCAAAGGGTTCGATAATAATGATACCAATAGTCGTTCGCTAAGCAAAAGGGATATTTTAGCTGGAATCAGTAAACAGATGTAGGTATCGCTACACTTCCATATCCTGATCATAATGCAGGGTATGTGGGACGGGAATTACGATTCCAGCCTTCGGAGACGTTAAAATTGGCGTCGTTATGCTAACTAACAGATTAGGACGAAGAAGGTCTTGCGCTCATAAACGCAGGTTTACCGGTGGTTCAGAAAATTTACCTCCTGACATCAATGATGGCAAGCTTGACAGAGTGTAGAGTCCCGTGGAAGCGGATATGTCCTGCAGATTTCCTGAATGCAGCAAGTCGAACTGCTGTGTTTTTGTTACATTGATTTGATATAGTTGCTGATTGCGGAAAAGAAATCCGGATTCTTTTTCCCGCTTTTTCCTGTGGAATGCTCGGATCTACCCATAACGGGAGAGCGAATAATGGGGACGTCATTGAGATCACCAGCTGTTCGTTCACATATTCGCTCACATCTATCGTTCAAGCTCCATGTCCCAGCCGCTCCATTTGGAATCAGTCCAGATGGTTCATGGGTCCCAGCGGCGTGAACAAAAAAAGTCCAGCCGTCAATTACCGTATGCATCAGCAGTATGAAACGCCGATAGGCCAGGTGTTAAACCATCTGGCATTTTTTAAATCATAAGAGCGCCAGAGTAAGACCTAACCGACTATAATGGTCAGTACGATGTCTACTAGTGACGTGGATTCTCAACGAGGTCCACACTCTGCCGTGTGCCGGACTCTCCCATCATTTTTCAAGCGGAGCGTCGGCTAGTTGCTGCTCCACCTGGCTCAAGCCGCACGGAAATGTGCGGAGTATGGATGATTGTTAGGGTTCCGGTTGAGCTGATGAGTTTCTGGTTGAAAACCGACGTTGTGGCGTAGTACGATTCATATCTGTGAGTACTCCCACGCGGTGCTGTAACTTTGCATCCGAATTGCGACTTTAAGTAGGTGGGATGGTGGCTCTTCGGAATGTAAGGATTTTAGATACAAGGGATTTTGTGGAACGGTGACGTGTGACAATGCACAGCTCAAGAGCGTCATATTTATGATTCATATGCTGTGCTTTGGACAGGTTGAAGGTTCTTTTGCGGTTTCTGCTACTTTTGGAGGGTGGCGTCAGATATTGAAGCCGCCCTTCTGAAGCATTTGTGGCCGGACACTGCAGACTACGAATGCTGAATGGAAGACATGCTAATGGAGACGGTAAGTGTTCGTTGGAATCCTTCAAAACATCTCGGCAGAGATGGAACGCGAGGATTGGCGAATAAAAGAAGGAGTTTTGGCACAAAATGTCCAGCTTCAAGCATGTTCCATTTTTACTTTACATTATGGCACGGCCTGGATAAATCAAAACCCGGGCACCAATACTTTTCTTTTGCCTATCGAACATTCTTGAATCGCGTAAATAAAAGACCCATAAGTTACATATCAAAATCCAACCACGCATCAAACTCTAGCGCCATCCACACATCGATACACTTGTCTTCGCCGCCATCGCCAGCAGCCCACTGGTGACGAGGGTAGGAAACAGTGTTGTTTCTCCGATAGACTGCGTTGCCGGTAGCATCCTCATGCCATATCCGCCCGTGCTCCTCCAGAGGTTCTAAACCGCAGTGTTTTACTCCAGGAGGTGCAGGTGGGAATGCATCATCCTCAAGCCCCAATGACTCCATCGGGATGCTGGAGCAACTTGAAGATGAGGACTCAGGGATAATGGAGTCGCATGTTGACGGCTTCGGCGCCCACATACCACCAATCCTTTTCCCTGGCTTACTCGGGGTGCCCTGAGAAAGGCACGTGTGGAGCTCTTTAAAGGCATTGTCGTGGTGGTCATGGTACTCTGCTTTCACATTGTGTCCTGCCGTTGCTTTGTTAGCATAAATCTCTTCGCACTCCCCACCTTCGCCGACAGAAACCAGATGAGGGCTGAGAATAACGCTACTTACCTGCCGTCCAGAACTGCATGTGGCATAGGTTTTGCTTGTTATCCTGCAGGCGGAATTGGAACCCACTTAGATTGTAAAAATCGTGATTTTTGAAGTCATGGCCCCACCACAGCTCGCAGACCTTGATAAACTCAAGTGGAGGAAATTTGATACCCTGCTCGGGCAAGTCAAATGTGGTCCTAACCGGTACCTGACAAGCCTTCTTCCACCGGCCTGGGCTAGCCATCTGTTTTAGACGTAGAACAATTGCTCCCAGCCGGCCGTGCGCCTGCAGCGAACCGTACTTGCGTGGCTTCAGGGATTCCTTGAACGGGAACGGTTCATGTCGGAGAGGCCGCCGTACTATTTCGTGCTTGTGACGCACCGTATCCCTCAGGGACCCGAATATAGGCTTGATACCGTCGTTTGCCCCAACATGCACGAAAGCATTTGGAGGGTAAACTTCCACCGTGATTGCGTAATTGGCAATCTCAACCAGCTCCTTCACCAAAGGGTCGTTGATGCTCTCAGGGCGAGGCAGAAAAACCATTCCCTCGCCTCCCCAGAGAGTACCCATGATTTGTGGCTTTGCTGGTGAGGGCGTGAGCCGATTCCGGTGTAGGGTCACAACAGGGTTTTTTTCTCGATAATACTTCTGTACATGGTAGCTCACAGAGGCTAGATCAACGACTCCTGTTCCAGAGAAGTCACCGGCTACACACCGAGCTGATGACCCTGGTGCAATATGCCACTTGGCCACGATGCAGTTCTCAAGATCAATGACCTTGTAGCACCAGATTCCCTAAATGCTGCCAGTCAGTAATGCTCATAGCGTGCTATAATAAGGATTTTGCTGTTTCTACGTACCTTGTTGGGAGAGAAACCCGTTACATCCACGTCCTAGGATCGTACGAATTAGTGTCAGACAATCACGAAAAAAAAAAAAAAAAAAAAAAAAATACTGACAGGAGTGTTGCCCTCGGGATCGCGATCCACAGGGCCAAACATGGAGACCAGGATCTCATCATTACCATCACCTGCTCATGTTAACCATTTGCATTGCACCGCGGGTCCTACCACTTTCTCATACCATCAATATCCGCACAGACAATATTGTGTACCGGCCCATCGCCCCAGCATTGCTTCTGAGTCGGTGTTCCAAAGATATCAAGGACATGGCGTTTCCACGGATTTCCTGTTTGCCCACGCTCTGCTTTGGTGTAAAGACTAAGGTACGGCCCGTGGAATGGTTCACCAGCGACAACATAGGCAAATGTGTCACTACCCATCTTTCCCGAATCGACAGTCCCAGCACCCCAGAGAGTACCGGCTGCGGGGAAAAAGGAATTCTCGCGCTGCCAGCGTGTTTGTTGTTCGCCTTGGCCAATGAATTCTCGTTTCCAATGGCCATCCTCATAGTAAAGACGGCAAATACCGTCCATTGATGCGATGAGCAACGAGTCAAGGCCCTGAGGACCGTTGAGGCTGTTATATTAGTTAGTGTAGCACTTGTGGAGACCCATAACAATTGGCAATAATCACCTTTTCTTATAGATCTCATGAATGAGCCGGAAATGTCCATCATCCACAATATCTTTCCTCCATTCCTTTCTAAAAGATAAGCCAGATGGATTAGTCCAATGGACTGTACAGGGTGATCAGGGATGTCACTTACACTTCCTTAATTACCCTGCTATCCGGCTTTTGAAAGCAGATGAGGGGCGCTGGGGTACTCTGCATGCGTTGTTAGTTGACATGGCAAGCGAAAGCCTGTCAGCTAGCGGAAGCCTGCCCTACTTTATCACGTTTTCCATGAACGACAGGCGCAGCAATGATCTCCGGGAATGTTCTCTGCGTGAAGTACCCCACTGCAAGTCGGTGGACGGCCGGCCACCTTCCAATGAAGTGCTGCTTCCACTGAGCTTCAGGGTTCTTGCGAGGGTTTTCCAGCCATATGATATCCCCGCCCTCGGGATCGCAGTCAATCATGGTCTTGCCAAAATTATACCCAACTACCACATCATTATAGCCATCGCCAAGCATATCCATGGAAGCGGCGGGGACGGGAGTAGGTATATGGCAAATAACGCGCGTGGCCCATTCTGCAGTACGGCTCAGTTAATATGGGCAGATTGGCTTGTTCTCGATCAGGCTATTACTTACTGTCTGAATGACTATCCTCATCCACTAAATCACGATGCCGCTTTAGCTTCGGTGCCCGAGGGTACGACGGGGTCAAGTAAAGCTCACTACCACTCACCATTTGCGTCGCTATTACCAGAGAGCGGCTCATCATCATTTTCTACCTTATCACCCACATCGACCCAGTTGAAATCTTTCTCGGCGGAAGACGTACCCTCACCACGAGAGTTATCTAGCCTACGTGGATTCTCAAGATATTCTATCTCCCCTTGCAAGCCGGATCTAACGAGTTAAGTCGGTGACATTAGATATATAACCATTACTTAAACCGAGACCTTTGGCAGGAACATACACAATAAGCCCAGGGGCATGATCATCCTGGTGATAATAGAACTTGTCAATCCAGTAACCATCCTTGCGCTTATGGATTTCGGTGTGCTCGAAGTTGGGTGGGCGAACAGTAGACATCATGGCTTATTTCCTTTCTGGCAAAATGGAGGAACCAAAGTAAGGTGATATCAGATCAGACAAGAAACAGAGATGAAGTGTCTATAAGGAACGGCTGCTTCCTCTTCTACTTCTAAGGGCAGTCCCAACGCGTTAGACATCCTCTCCCGGGCATTCCTCGACCAGACCAAGCTACCGCGAGCAAAAGTGGTGATGTGTCGGACGATTAATTTAGCTTAAGGCCACCCAAAGGTAGTTTGAAGCAAGTCATTCTAGGCTCTATCGCAAATGGCAATTCCGAAAGAGGCCGAAAATAGCACTTGATAGTGTGATATCTTGATTGGGGCAATCCGCCGAGCGACAGCGAGGAAAAGTTGTGATGTGTCGGACCTATGCCATGACTCAACCTGAGTTCACGTCAAGTAATCTCAAGCAAGTTATTGTCAGGTTTATCTGAAAAGGAGATCCAAAAGAGAACGAAAATAATACCTAAGGCTGTACTATCTTAATCAGGACAACCCGTCGAGCAACTGCTCTCACCCGGCTCAGGTAGACTGTCGTGTTCGCTAAGCTTAACACTCAGCTACTGTATCCACTGTCTGTCTCGGGACTCTTAGCAAATGACAGACAGAGAAGAATCCAGGAGGCGCCTCCCTGCATCAGTGTAACACATCATTCCACCTGCATGCTGCAAAGATACGAGACTCGTTCTTACGCCATAGTGATTGGCACACTTTGCTGAGCGACCCATGTTTCCTCTAATTATCTTTGGCTCCTGGCATAGTAGTATTTGAATGGATCCGGTGCGTCGTAGTGGTTTGTTTCTGGATGCCGGGGATTATCTCCAGCCTCCGGCCGAGTGACGGTGCATGCAAACCACAGGGCTTTGGATTCTTCAGGTTGTATGTGCCCCAAATGTTACCTCAAATTCTCCACGTCCTGTTACTTGCGTTTTCACGATAATGCGTTCGCAGCAATTCGGCCGAACGCAACATGGCCTGCCTGAAACCTTCACAGGATTCAAGCATGATCATCCTAGTATGCCCTCTAGATACTAGACAAGATCAATGACGCTTTCTACATCCTAAACTACACGTCATTAGATCATCTTGAGGGTTTTAGCAGCCTGTTTACATCATTGATTATACCCCAGCAATAGTTCAATGATTATAAAACCTAATCATCCTCTGCCATGTCCCCCAACCTGCTCGCAACCATAGTACAGGAACAAGACGCTGTCTTTCCATTATTTCTGGCATCATGCCTGCAACCGAATCACGGCGCAACAATCAATTGCCCGAGCTGGAATGCGATGTCCTAAGTGAGACGGCTCTGACCCTCCCTGAATTTAATAACGCTGATCTTTAAATTTTCAGTCATCGGCTCCGGCCCAATTGGGGCAACCTATGCAAGGGAGATCCTCAAAGGCTGGACAGAATCTCCCTCGGTCGTTATGGTAGAAACTGGAGCACAGTGCGTAATTCTGCTCATTCGTCTCCTGATATTGAATTGGATCTTCAGCTGGCTGACTTCGAGACTATTCGTTGACTAGGGAATCAAAGATACCGGGTGATCACAAGAAGAATGCTGTGGTCTACCAGAAACATATCGATTCGTTCGTGAAGTAAGTGTTTTCATCAACACATCCCCTTGAATGTCCCCAGACTTACAAGTCCAAGTATCATCCAGGTAGCCAGTCCCCCCATTTCTTGAACCAAGAGGCACCCTCTGATTTGACGATTAAAGGGCAGTCTATATCCCAGCTCTGTGCCTACAGTAGTGAATCCGAATCTCAAACTGCCCCCGGTCTCCTGGTCTCCTCGGTGAGCTCCCCCCAAAGGAGAGATCGTTAGGTTAACATTCATTGCTAATGAGTCGCCCAGCGGGACACAAAACTTCAATGGTCAGAATCAAGAGCAGAACATCTACCGGAACCTGGATTCCAATGGAGTCTCTCGCAATGTTGGTGGCATGTCAACCCAGTGAGTGCGCACCAACAGTAAGAGAAGCTTTCATTTTAACGTTGACCTCACCCAGCTGGACTTGCGCGACACCTCGACAGCACCCGAAAGAGCGATCGAACGTGCTAGATAATCTCGATGGCCTCTACGAGAGAGCCGAGAAGCTAATCGCCACCGATACCAAGGGGAACGTTCTCAAAGACTCCATCCGGCAAAGGCTAGTTCTGAAAATCCTGCGCGATCAATTCACCGACCGCGACGTCAAACCACTCCCGCTGGCCGCGAAAAAGGTCGAGGGCAAAAATCTCATAACCTGGTCTTCGTCGGCTACCATCCTGCAGGACCTTCTGAAGCAGAAAAAAATGATATTACGACAACAGCATATCTGCGAAAAGCTGGAATTCCAAGGCTCCAGAGTCAGCGGGGCGATCGTAAAGAGACTCGCCAAGGCGAAAACCAAAAAGGATCCAGAGGACAGGCTCAGGATCAAGGCACAAACGAGACTGCCGATCCCTTGCGGATTCCCTTCGACGACCTGGACCCCCAGGTCACCCTCCCATTCGGGGAGGGACACGAGTGGCATACTCAAATCCACCGGGATGCCTTTTCTTATGGGGCAGTGCCACCCGCCATCGACAAGCGGACTATTGTCGACCTCCGCTATTTTGGAGGCGCCGAGGTCCAGAGACAGAACCGCGTGAAGTTTTCCAAGACGCTCACGGACGCGTACGGCATGCCGCAGCCTACATTTGATTTCAGACTCTCCAAGAAAGACCGGAAGGAATCACACCGAATGATGGAGGATATGGAAAAGGTTGCCGGCGTTTTAGGTGGCTATCTCCCGGGCTCAGAGCCGCAGTTCCTCGCTCCTGGCTTAGCCCTTCATGTCTGCGGTACAACTGTTGCAAGCCGCCGCGATCCAAACTTGCCCGACGAAGAGCAAAAGGACAAGTCCTGTTGTGACGAGACTTCCAAAGTCTGGGGCGTGGATAATCTTTACCTCGGCGGCCTTAATGTCGTTCCAGGGTCTAACGCCTCCAATCCAACCTTGACTGCCATGTGTTTTGCCATCAAGGGTGCGGAGGCGATTAGGAACCAGCTGAAGCGCAACAACTCATGTGTTGAGGACGACACCAGCGACGATAGGTCAAATCCAAGTGAGCCGGACAGTGACGAATCAGAGCCGTAGTTTTGCTCATTACCAGCTTTTATATAGTGTCTTTTCTAATAATCAATATCTAAGTATATAGTTACTCTCTGCCGGAAGCAATCTTTATTTTCTCAAAAGAAATGTTGCACAATCGGCGAAAACGTTTTGTTACCATAGGCCGACCCCCCAAAAGTCAGATACCCTGGGTTGTAGGTACCCAGGTTATCTTGAATCTTGCCTTGATCACCAAATACAAATACCGTCTGCATTCCCATCACCATGTGCTGAAGTGTATGACAATGCATCATCCAGACACCAGGATCTGTCACGCGTATACGCCATGCCCTCCAACCAGCGGGAGCGAGAGCCTGTCCATTAGTTTCAAACCCATATAGTACAGTCGTATCCCTCAAGACAGGCTGTGTCCCTTGCAGTCGTTTCTCATTCTCTACTGGATCATACTGGCCCTGTCCTGCACCAAGATCATAGTAGTGTCTGCCATGGCCATGAAAGGGGTGAGTTTCCACGGTGCCTTTGGTAAAAGCACCCTGATTCTGCCAAACAATCTCAAGTACCTCCCCAAACCTGGTGGGGAAGATGCGATTGTCCTTATCAAATCCACTCCCTGCGGCGATTGCCTTCTTGTACGAATCCATGAGATCAAGCTTATTATCCTGTATTTGCACAAGATAAGGTGATGTTGGAAATGTCTCAACCCAGTCATACCCGCTCTGCAGCCAGAGAACATGATCACTGAAATTCTGGTGAACGTTGATAGTAATTCGCCGGTCTATTTCGCCTAGCTTCGGAAAATCCGGATCGTCCTCAAGAGGCCGTAATTGGTAGTCCAGCCAGCCGTAGTTGAGCTTCGCAATCGGAAGTGGTGGCGTAGGCAAGGTGGTGGTCAAACTAGCTGGTGCCGCGGACGGGTATTGCAGGATCGCATATGTGGTCAAACTTTGGTTTCTAGAAACAGTCGTCATCTGAATATAGAAGTATTGCCGGTTAGACTGTTTGAGATCGTTTTCATCCTTTGCCTTGAGAAGCACACTGAATCTCTGGCCACTAGCAATCTGCAGGTAGGTCGTCGGTAATGGGCGAGTATAGTGACCATCCGCCTCGATAATCACAACTTCATGACTCTCTATGGCAATCGAAATAAGGGATAGGGCAGTTGCTCCAATTAGCCGGAAGCGATACGTTTTTCCTGGGTCGACATGTATAGCTGCACGTTGACACGAACCGGTGGGATCGTAGCTTGCGACCGGTAGGCCATGGCCGTTCATGAGCACCGCAGCGGGTTCCCCACTCCAATTAAAAGGGCTTGACATGAGGCCATGCTCGATCTCCTCATCCGTCTTGAGAAAGAAATCAGACAAGGCGATGATGCGTTCCTCGTCATACTTATATGGCGGTGGCCGACTGGACTCCACAATAAGGGCACCAGCAGCAGTGACGGCCTGGAAGCCAACATGAGAATGGTAGAAATATGTCCCGGCATAGCCATCTTCTACTTTCACCTCGTAGTCAAAGAAGTGGCCTGGCGGTATCGGCCATTGACTAGCCATAGGAGTCCCGTCGGAGAACGGTGCGGTAAATGCAGACAAGCCATGCCAGTGCTAAGGGTAGTTCAGAAGCTGTTCAGCTGGATACTAGAGGCGCACGGGTTATGATTACTGCTCACCATCGTTGTGTTCATATTTTGCAGGTCATTACAAACTCGAATCCAGGTGGTCTGTCCTTCTTGAATACGGATCTCCGGCCCCGGAAAGGATCCGTTCACCAAAACGGAGTATCTATCTGAGCATGCCTGGTTGTATTTCTGCGCCGTTACTCGAAGAATGTAGTCTGGCTGGAAAGAGCCATCATGCTGAACAAGCGCCCCTTGGCTGATGAGCGGGAGCAGCCAGATGAGAAGGAAAGCAGTTAGACGCATTTTTGTTTCTAGTGAAAGACGAGTAACCCTCTCTAGAGTTCCTCAATTGAGAGGAAGCACCCACACAAGGACATGTCGGCTTTAATGGCAGCATCGCCCATTTGCAATGCGGAACCGTATTGATCGGGCCTCATTTACAGAGTTGATGAGGCCCATGCTTCGATGTCTGTTTGCGGAACCGCCGGGTCCCGGAAAATATGGTCAAAGTAAGCCAGTGACATCTTCCTGTCGCTTAGACGTAATAGTTATCAAACCGTGATGTAAGTTCGTCCACAGTGTATGGAAATGAAGAACGGGATTTGTATCAAATTCACCTACTACCGAATGCTCAAATTCTGCGCACCGATGCGCCACCACAAAGTAGCTACTAGGCTCATTATCATTGCGCTTGGATGGATATTGGATGCGCTTAAAAAGTGTGTTTGGAAGCACCACTGACACAGCCTAACACATCTGTAAACTGACTTAGAATACTACTGACATTAGAGTCAATGGCCTGGTGATCTATCTCTTCAAAGCAGCCTGCTTTTCCTATGAAAACAACCACCATAGACCTAGTTCCTAATTGAATCGGAGTGCCACTATACACACTCATATAAATAAATTCTCTGGCAGCAGGTCGACTAGCTTTCAATAACAGCCAAATAGCTTTCCTGTTCTCCGCGCAATCTACATCTCCACGTTGTCCAGTAAAGGGGGGTAGACAATCACGCATCTTACTATTATTTCTCTTCTATTATAGCCGTCAATGGCGACTCGTCACCTATTTCCTGGCGTGAAGATCAATTTGAGCAGGGCTCATTAGCTCCGCCTGTAAGCCCGACACATAGACGAAGCGGGTGGAATAATCAACCCCGGAACACGCATGAGAAGGGTTATGAACGAGTCCAGAAGTGCACGGACCTACCTCGCCTTATTTCCTTTAAGCACTCGTAGTTATGCACAATTCAAGAACGAGGATCTTGAACACATGACATTGGACCATTCACGGTCAAAGTCAAATAGGACCCTGAGACACAAGAACAAATTGAAGAAAGATCTAGAGCAAGAGCCCCAACCAAGTCTAAGAATAAAATCACCCTTCCGTTGTCCCTATCCTATATTCCGACGGTGTAAACCCAAGTCTGCAGCTCAACACCGCCTTGTCATAGCCGACAATTAACCCGATCATCCAAAGCAAAAAGCAATATTTGAAAGAACTACACGATCACAGAAAGTGCCCTGCTCCAAGTTGGCTCGTTTCCCATTGCAGTCGCAGGGGCCGGATCCCTTACTATTTGCTGGCGAACTAGCTTCTGCGTATCCCATCTTCAAGCTGAGTACTTAAGGCCATCGGGGAACCTCGGCCCTATGATATAATAGATGTACTGAGATGTGGACAGCAGACAAAGATTGGATATTCTGATATATCCTATTGGAGCCCACAGGCGGTGTACATGCGATGGCCTGCATACTCGTGTACGATCAGGATCACCAAGGAATCCATACAATGTTGAAGCTGGTACGCATTCGAGCACTTGCCCCAAGCACCGATGACCAGTCCTTCAGCGCGATATTAGAGTCATAACCATGGTCCCTAGTCAGGCAAACTCATAAGATCCACCTGAGCAACAACACATCTAATTAGTTACTACATTAATTGCTCTTCATGCATGTATATAAAACCGTCGTTTATGCCTGCAGATATCCGCAATTAATTGAGTCTGGCATGGTCATAAATGCGCTGGGAAGTTTTGCAACTAGAAAGCAGGCCCTAAGACACGCCTATTGGTCAGGCAGGCTGGAACTGTGGGGAGCACGGAAGATGCCGGGTGCTCCAGACGTGACATATGTCTCCCTCTATTCAGTTCGCAGCTTGTAGAAATAAAATGGTGTTCTGTGGAGTCAGGTACTATACTCACGATGAGTACGCCCCTAGTTATGTGTCTCGCGTCTTCAGGCACTGTCCAGAGATTTGGAAGGAGATGCCATTTGTCAGATCTATTATGCAAAGTTGCTGTACAAGAGGGAGCTCAGCTGCCTGGTTTGCTCATAGTCCTGTGACTCTGAGTCTAGAAAGCGCGGATATCCTGGTTTTCGAGTCTCATGGCTGTGTAAAATACAGGTATTGCAATGCGCACCATCCTCCCTCATTCGTAAATATAGTGCGGATGGTCCTGATTGAGCTAGGTCCATCATCGGATTAACCTGTTGGCACTCAGACACTGAGGCCTGGCCCGCTAAGTTGCATAGCAGGCAGTTTATGTATCTTTGCGGCCATGGTGGTGGGCAAATCCTTAGCAACGTATGTGCGCGGCCCAGACTTCCTGCGATCCAAGCATCCGCAATCATGCCTGTCCTCGTATGATCTAGTATCGATGTGTGGGTGCTTTACTTGAGGAATATGCTGATGACTTGTTCGTTTGCTGACGCTCCAAGGCAACGTCTAGCGGCATTTTGCGATCCCAGTCAACGAGGAATGTATTTGCGCCTCCATTCAGCATCAAACAAACAAGGGTACTGCTTCACCAGTTTGCTGCATGGTGTAGCAGAGTCCATCCATTACGATTAGGGCAATGGTACATTTGCCCCCAGCAGCAACCATCCACTCAATCAAGAGCAGCGCTATCTCCGCGTGGCCGGATACCAGTGCCTTCGACAAGGGCACCTGGTATCTTTGTCTGTATCTGACCGACTAGCCCCTTTCTCGAGCAAGCACATTACCATTGTCTTGTTTCCCATAGGTGCTGCGAGATGAAGCGGAGTGTCCCCAAATTTATTTGGCTTCATCACCTCACCTCCAGCATTGCGTGGTGCCTCTATCACTAGTGAACGCAGCATTGGGGTCCCCGAGCCAAAGCACGCGGTATGCACCGTTGTAACCCTTTCTAGGCCTTCTGCCAGGACATTCGCGCCAGCTCCACGCAAATTTAGAACTCTCTCGGCGTGTCCATGGCTTACTGCATGTTGCAGCGGGGTCCGTCGAGATTTGTCCAGCGGATCACGGTTGCCAGTGCTGAGAATGAGCTGACGCAATATTGCGACAATTCTGGTCATTGGCAGCACATGCGTCGGTGGCAGAATAGCAAGCGCATTGACAAGAGGTGAGATGAGAAAGGCTACGTAGGCCGACTGCTGTTTCAACCGGAAGTAGCTCATCGGCCATGTCGAAGACCAAGTATCCATGCATATAGCCCTGCATACGGCGAGTAAACTGCGCTCGCGGTTTACCCACCTTGTCTTGGAGCCAGTCGTCAAATTCGGGTGTCGGTTCTAGGCCAGCAGCGTGAAGCTGGGGTGTGAGCAGGCCATCAAAGATTCTGGTGGTCTGGATGAGCGCATTGCAAGCTGCGACATCTTGATGTCGTGTTATGGCGAGGATCAACTGTGGCGGAAGCTACGTGAAGCTCCTTGTGGGTTTGATGTGGTGGAGTTGGGTGCAATACGAGTCGGGCGCAGCAGCGGCATGTCTTCATTTATGTTGCGTGATGTCAAGTTCTTATCAAATGAGCCGCGATATCAAGGAAGGCCATAGTAGCACAGAGGCAAATACAGGATTCTATCTAGAATGTGGCGTAGTCCAGACCACTGCGGGGGTTACATCACGGCGCAAAGGCGAATAACCCTACATTCTTCGCATACCTGCTGACTTGACGGCTTCCCTTGCACACGATTGTTGGACGGTCTAGATTCCTCCCCTCACTCATTTCAGTCTTCTTAAAGCCAGTCCAGGCGCAGCTGGTGAATTAATGGCTGGTCCAAAAAAAAAGGCGACGCGTCGACGCTATCATCGGACCGGCACAACCGGGTACAGAGACCTAGCTTATCATGGCAGACGCAGAGAAGAAAATCAGCGTTACGGAAACTGTTACCTTAAGTTCCGCTGAGGATCCCGAAGTTGTCGAAAAGCCAGCGCCAGTCCCCAAGCAAACATGGCGGCGCTACGTATGGGACACGTTTGACAAGACACCGGAGGAGCGCCGATTCCTCTTCAAGCTGGATGCTGCGCTCTTGACCTTTGCTTCTCTAGGTAGGCATCATCAAATGCTTCCCATAAGTCGCGATGGTACATGTTTTGTTAATGACTGCCAGGATACTTCGTCAAAACTCTGGACCAAAACAACATCAACAGTGCCTTTGTATCTGGAATGTGAGAACAAACCCCATTTCTGCATTTATAGAATATGGAATCGTCGAAGAAACTTACCAGAGACATGGCAAGACAGGAAAGAAGACCTATCGCTCTACAAAAATGAACTCAACTACATGCAAGCCTGCTGGACGGTCGGTTATGCCATCGGCGAGATTCCAAGCAACCTGCTCCTCACGCGCATCCGGCCGCGATATTGGTTGCCCGCTATGGAGGTATGCATGATGAGACTTTCTACTCCTTATTTAAACGATCAGCTTACTTTCGATGTCTCTTTTTATCTAGATAATATGGACGATCCTCACATTCTCCCTGTCGAGATGTCGAACGCCCACTCAAATATACATCATACGGTTCTTCGTTGGTAAAACTACTACCTCTGATGTATCATGAGAATCGAACCCAGCACTAACACGGCAATGCCTGTAGGTCTCTCTGAAAGCACATTCTACCCAGGAATGCAATACATCATCGGCTCGTGGTATCGAAAAGATGAGCTAGCAAAGCGTTCTTGCATATTCCAAGCCAGCGGCGCAATCGCAATCATGCTATCCGGCTGCCTGATGGCCGGTGCGTATAACCTAGGCGGCATTGGAGGGTTCAAAGGGTGGCAGTGGTATGTCATGGTCCAGATATCCCCTTGACACCCAGTGGGTGATGACACTACGTCTTCAAAATCATCGATTAACAGCGTTACCACTCTAGGCTGTTTCTGATGGATGGAATCATCTCCATCCCCATTGGCGTCTTGGGCTTCTTTCTGATCCCCGATGTGCCGGAGATTGCGAAACCATGGTATTTGAGCGAGCAGGTATGGATTATTATTGCATCAATCAAACGCAATTGTGTGCGATCTATATGGAACTTTGCTTATCCCTTGGTTCTGGTTATAGGAAGTAGCACTTGCCCAGACCAGAATGAAGCTTGAGGGCCGGAACGACAGAGAGCCATTCTCTCGAGCCAAGCTGAAGCGGATCTTCACTTCGTGGCATCTGCCTCTCCTTGTCGCTATGTACATGTGAGTCACCTCCATCTTGCTTCTGTTATGTCCTAGAGTGGATGTGTGTACTAAACCCCTCTCTGAGAAAAGCGCATTCAGCAGCGCCACGCCATCACAACCAGCTTTTCAACAGTACGCTAGAAGCAGTCCCTGATGATTGCATCAGATAGGGTAGTACATCTTGAAGTCTAACATCGAGATAGATACCTTAAAGCATCCGTCGACCCCACGTACTCAGTTTCTCAAATCAACCTCTACCCTTCCTCAACATACGCAGTCCAAGTGGTAACGACATTAGCTTATGCCTGTACGTTGATTCTCAATAAGCAAAAGAAGCACAGGAGAGGCAATGGCCAGTAGAGCTAACCAAAGGCTATCGACAATATTAGGGCTATCCGACTCTGCGTTCAGTGGACGGCGTTGGCCCCTGATCATTTGCGGCGGAGTATGCATCCACCCTACCTCCCCAATATTTCGGAAGAGCAAACGAAAAACCTAACAAAAGTCTTTGTGTCCTTAGATTGTCGACATCGCATGCACAGTCCCACTGGCAATATGGAGGATCCCCGCTGCAGCAAAATGGTCGTGCTTCATCCTCTGGGGAGCAGGATACGGACTTAGCGGGCTTTGCATGGCGTACGTACCATCCCTCATTTCGATGCCCTTACATTTCTTCCTTTCGATTCAAAGCCCCAATAGCCACTCTCCTAGCCGTGACTAACAGTATACAGCTGGGCTCAAGAAATTTGTTCCGCCGACAACGAAGAGCGCGCCCTGGTCGTCGCGGCAATGAACACCATGTCCCATGTCTTTAACGCTTGGTTGCCGCAGATCGTCTGGCAGCAGATTGATGCGCCGCAGTATACAGCAGGGTATATCAGCTGTGCTGGGATGGCGGCGGGGCTGGTGGGATTTGTTTGGCTTGTGCGGATGAAGGAGAAGCAAAGTACCTGAACAGAGGCCTCTCCAGACAGAGCTACGTCGATCTGGTAGAGCCTCGTCTTGGTATATTGTGTATCGACAAATGGCACTGATCGGGTCTAGGTTGCAGGATGTTCATTCATCGTGGCGGTGATATTTACCTATGAACTTGCCATCGCTATATTATAAATTGCTCGCCCAGAGTAGACAGTGACTGCTGGGTGGTGGTTGTAATTGGGTTACGCGATGGAAAATAAACTAAAATCCCAAATCAAGCTAAGTTCAAGTAATTGAAGACTTACTATGACTAGTATTCAAGAGTCTGTTGGAGACACTGACTGAACCTCCTTCATACCCAACTGCGTATAACTGCCCAGTTTCCAAACCCCAAACTTGTTTATTGCATAGATGTCCCGGCACCAAGTGGACGACTACTCCGGTGGAAACACATACCCCGAAATCCCCTCATCATAATACCCAAATTGACCAATCGTAGCATCCCTCTCCATCGCAGAGACCGTATAAAAGTGATCCAAAGCGTCCTGACTATAGAGCCGAAACAGCGGAACCACCTCGACCAGCCGGTCTGTGGAGTCCGTCGGATAAATATACCCAGCGACACTTGGGTCTCTATACACCGCGTCCTGCAGGGCACTGTCTCGCTCTGCTGCCGAGGTAGTGTATAGGTGGTCGCCCCGGGACGGCGAGTATAGTCGGTAGAACGAGACAGTACCGGATACCTGGGCCTCGTAGATACGGCATGCTTCTCCCTCGGCGGAGTATCTGTAAAGTTGGACTGCGTTGAGGAGCTCGGCTCCGTCTGTGGTGTAGAAGTGGTCGTGGACGGACGGGTGGAAGGCTCGGTAGAAGGGGACAGGGGTCTGGAGAACGGCGCGCGGGGGTATTGTTGCGGCGGGAGCGGTAGCACCAAGGGCTGCAGTTATGAGGGTGAGGATGTTTCCGTATCGGATCATTTTATTGGGTGGAGGTAGAACGCTCTTTTCAGGGAACGCGAGGAGTGTGGCTGGGTGTGTCTTTGCTGGGGGATCCGCCTACAAGGACCTTAGCTTAATTATATAGCTTTCGAGGCCTTGCTAGCCGTATCCCAGATACACACGTACGTTTCTTTCCTTTCTGTAGTAACTTCCTACCAGTCTAGACTGATAATCGAACCCTTTACTGTGGCTGGCTGGATCTGCAAGTCAGCCGGACTGGAGGTATGACAAGCAATACTACAGGCCAGTCTAGTTTAAAATAGGAATCCGTGTAACAGATATGCGTGAAGCCACTGCCATGAACGTCCGGGGTAGAGGTGAGATGCAGTGCGGTAATCGAATCGCGTAAATCACCCATATTTGCCTGCGAACCTTGCTATCTTCTCGGAGATCCATCCATTTCCAGCCCCCTTTCGGCGTGCATGCTTGTCCGATACTCACCGCGTGACTAGGCTGGTCATCAGAGTAGCTAGCTGCCTAGTAAGCCTCTGTGTCCCCGAGTTTCACGCCGCAGGGTTCACTTACTGAGCACTTCACTTGGAATGCACTATAATCCGGGGGGCCCATGCACGAGAGCGCCCACTTCGGGATCGCCGATGTCAGTCTGCTAGACCTAGACTTCTGAGCCTCTGTGGATGTAGGTGGTGGGGATGAGCTTCCGATGTGAGACTGGTATTGGAATAGAATGGACTGCGGTTGTTGTATCGTAGGGATCGCAAGGAGTAGGGCTATAGGGCTGTTACATATCAATCCTAGGTAGATAAGAGATTATGTCCATTCTAGGTCGATGGCTTTGGCAGTATGATTCTAGTTATTTGGTATTGAATTCTTCAGATCGTCTACACAGAGGTAGGTAATCGGAATGAAGAACAGGGCTTAGAATAGATGTATGGCTTGCAGGCTATGCCTCGGATTAAGGAGACATAGATTAGGTCTACCCTCTCAAGTCTAGAATAATTCCCTCCAAGCTACCGCAAAAGCACACCTGCAATGGAGTTAATAAAGTCAATCCCCTCCTTCCTCCAGCTATCCTCTTCCAACACCCCAGCGCCCGTAGCATTCGCATCAAGAACCAGGTCCACCGGCCTGCGGGTCTCATATTGCTCCCAATATCCACCCTTCGGACCATGCTCCTCAAAGTTCGGATCTAGATCATGGATGAATCCTGCCCACATACTTGCGACTTTCTCACTCAGCCCCACATGCTTCCTCAAGTCTTCCCTCGATAAACCGCCGAACGGTTTCCCGTAGTGATAACCTAGCCCTTGCACATTGTTAAACACGAATGAGACTTCTGTGAAATGTGCGACGCCATCGAGGTAGTCTACGTCGTTGCCGCGCGTGTTGAAGCGGTAGCAGTAGGCTGGTGTGTTGAAATCAGCCCATGCGGCGCATTGTGCGCGGCGAGGGGCGTGCATGCTGACATCGCCGGCGAAGGCGGATGTGCGACGCCATTGCAGGCCTTTGGAGGGGATGCGGGTTGCGTTGAGGAAGGCGGGGATTCCCTGGGATGGATCATCCGGGTAGAGGCTTAGGATGCGGCTGGCAAGAGTGGGAGGAAGGGTGTAGCTGGATGTGCTGTCTTCGAATTTGTTAGCTTAGCTTGGCGCAGTGGAATAAAAACAGTGGTCATACTGGTAAGGTAGTTGTAGAACTGAGCAGTAGTGTTGATTCCTGTTGGGCCGAAGGAGGTCCCTTCGTCTGTGTTTGTTCCTGCGATGATGGGCACTTTGACGAATGCACCCTTCTCAAGTTGAATGCTACCCTGTTCCCTGAGGAGGTCACCGTCGACAGCTGGGGAGAAGTCGTATGCTGGACTTCCCTCCGTGCCATTGAAAAGAGCATTCAACTCCTCGAACGGCACCGTTCGCAGGCATTGCAGAGTATCCTCTGCACCCGAACACCCAGCCTTCTCCACAATCTCATCATACTGCAGCTGAGATTGGGTGGTGTTAGAGGAGCTCGCCATGATAGAGCCACCAGACTGCATGATGGCCCCGCGGAAAAGGCCATCATCTCGGCCACCGTACGCGATTAGATGAGCTCCGACGGACATGCCACCAGCAGATTCACCCCAGATTGTCACTTTGGAAGGGTCACCTCCAAAGGCCGCAATATTTTCTTGGATCCACTGCAATGCGAGTCGTTGGTCGCGGAGACCCAGATTTGTTGCGCCAGCAGCGGTTACTTCGTCGGAAGCCAGGAAACCCCATGTTGAGAGGCGGTAGTTGATAGTTATGCCGATGAAAGGTTTTCCTGATGCTTTGTAAGCTTGATGCGTACGCATATAGTTTCGGGAAAAGAGCTCACCAATGCGATGTGCATTCGCAACAATAGCAGACATGTTATATCGCTCGTCCGCACCAGAGCCCATGACAAAGCCACCGCCATGAATCCAAACTCCCACGGGGAGATCCGACCCTTCTTCAACAGAGGAGTCGCGGATAACGTTCAAAGTAAGACACGCTTCAGACATTGGATACCAGATCGAGTCGGTCTATATGTCTTCACGTTAGATTCGGCAGGGAGACTATTTCGTTAGAGCTCTGGAGTACTACTTACCCCATACCCCACGCAGATATCGCCATAAGCCTTTGCATCCCGCTCCCCTTCCCAGGTCTCATTAAGCGACTGCGGTAGTCCAAACCGCCAATCTCCAACCGGTTGCTGCGCGTACGGAATCCCGAGGAAGAGGTCCTGGCCATAGTGTGTATTTCTGACACCGGTATAGGTACCATTTCGGACGTGTGCTGTGGGTTGTGCTCCTCGTGTGAGCAAACCGCTTGGGGCAGCGAGTGCGATATCGCTGAGGACAGCAAGTCCCAGCAACGGTTTGAGAATCATTTCAAGCTAGGAAACCTGTAAGGAAAAGTCATTAACGAATGTTCCTTCACCCCCGCGACGAAAGACGGGTATATATACGGATTTGAACGGACTTCACCCGCACTGCGGAGACGGAATGACGTGCGCTGTGCAAGGTCAATGCTCAAGGTCACCGCCGCACAGCGTCCGAACCCAGTCTGATCTGGGGTAACCTCCGAGGGGAGGATGTGGAGATCCATGATGGATTTTCTTCACGGTTCCCGCATATGGAAGGAGCATTGGAGAGTCGGGGTCGCTCGGTGTGGGGAGTGGCCATGGTTAGCGGGGGTATTTCCGATGTTTTGCCGTGGCATTCCCCATGAGTCTGGAATTTCAGTCCCTGTTTTGGACTGAGGAATGTCAATCCCGGCGGCAAGATAGATACTGGAGAGTCTGGTTGGACGAGTAGCTAGCTACTGCAACTGTGCCGAGTGTGCGAGTCATGTCCTTGCCTTGCATGCCGTTGTCTACCAAAGCGCCTACCTTCATACACGGGATTTACCTACTCCGGCAATGCTTAACTCAGATTGTGCATAATTACTATATTAGCAACATACTATAGCGCATAATTCAATGACGCAAAGAACAAAGCCAATCATGACTCGCGTCTTCTCCAACCACCCACTGCCATTACTCCAGCCCCTCACTCTCACCAACAACGAACACACAAATGCTACTCCTACTGCGCAGCCGTCCCGTCCTCGCTCTTCGAATCAGCTGTTGTTACGGTCGCTGTGGCCGTGACCTCGTCCACATGCTCCGGCCTCCCCTTTCGTTCGGTCCCCATCTCGCTCGTCGGGCGAACCGTCCCATACAACTTCGGCATCGGCTCGAGTTTCTGTCGGAGAATCCAAGTCCGGAAGTGCCAGATCGCGTTCTTGAGCTGATACATGACGTGGTGGCGGGTGGAGACGGAGAACACCCGATCCAATTCCTCGAGGGTGAGTTCTGCTATCATCAGCATACCGTGATTCTAGCAAAGGGGGACAGCGTACCTTTCGTTTCCGGCACGAACAGCAAAACCAATATCCATCCGATCAGACACCAGGCGGCATACCAACTAAAGGCACCCTGTGGCTTGAAGGACCGCAGTAGCATAGGCCAGGTAAACGAGAGAATGAAGTTGAAGCACCATGTTGTGGCGGTCGCCCACGACATGCCGACTTCTCGAACATGCAGCGGGAATGCCTCGGCGGAATATGTAAACGGTACAGGGCCTTCACCAGGGGAGTAGAAGACCTCAAACAGGTACATGCCTGTCGTGACCATAGCCACTCGAGCTTTACTATCTCCCACGTGAGGCTCGATCCAGAATGAGAAACCCGACCAGAAGAGAAAGACAGCGAGCCAGGGAAATGTGAAGAGCAAGAGGTTTCGGCGTCCCCACGTATCGATAGTCAAGAAGGCTGGAATCGCAAAGACCCAGTTCAATATACCTGTGCCCATTGAGGCCAGCAAAGCTTCCTGGATACTGTACCCGGATTCCACAAAAATCGTCGTGGAGTAATAGGCAATCACGTTGACGCCACAGAACTGCTGCAGGAACATAACGATCCAAGTTGCAAGGGTGGCTCGGCGGTTTCGGGGAATGGAAAACAATTCAAAGAACATGGTGAAAAAGTTCTTGCCTCTGTTGACCTTGCGCTCGAGCTCGACACCGACGTACGCGTAGTACAGATCGCGAGCGGCTTGCAGATCCGTAGGGCGCAGCGTCCGGAACGACTTGAAGGCACCAGCAATCTTGTTATGCTGGATCAGCCAGCGAGGTGATTCGGGACAATAGTAGACTTGAGCGCAGACAATGATCGGGAGCACCACGGTGCTGCCAAGCATAAGACGCCAGCTGAGGTCTTCCTCAACACCCATGAACGCAACACCTATTATGTTACCTACTCAAGTCAACCCTGCTCCGTCTCAGTACTTACGGCAAACTCACCTAGCATTATTCCGAAGGCCGTCCACATTTGCCACATCATCACGAGCGCACCACGAATCGGGGCAGGTGAGCATTCGGCCGCGTAGACAGGCACGGTGGAGGACTTGGAGCCGATACCGAGACCGAGGACAAAGCGGGCTAGGAAGAGGTTGACCCACGAGTTCGCAACACCTTCCCAGACCGAGGCCACGGCGGCGACAACACAGGAGATGAAGATAGTTCCTCGTCGCGCAAAGTATCGGTTCAGCGGCTCGGTCAACCAGCAGCCGACAATGGCGCAGGCAAGGTACGGAGCACCGACAACGAGGCCAGTGATGTAGTCTTGCATCTGCGGAGAGAAGCGGTCGGACTCTATCCCGAGGAGCTAGTTTGGTGAGAACGAGCATAAAGCAGTGAGCTCGATTGCAACTCACCCTGGGATATATGACAACGGCGCCGTTATTGGCAGTCTCATCCATCCCCTGCACAGCAGCAGCCAACGAGCACATGGCTAACAATTAGCAAAGCAACATAATGGAGACAGTAGCATACAAGCCATAAAGTACAGCTGCCATGGCTGCGACCATTTGTGGGTGGTCTCCCGCCGCAAAGCTTCCCGCTCGTCCTTGGTCAGCTCCGGCAGGGTTTCAGCTACAGCCGGATTCTGAGAGATCAGGGCGCCCTTGCGAAAGAGCGTCCTATACTCCATCAAGCCAAACCTGTCGCAAAATCGATCGACATCGTCAAGCAGCTCTTCACGCGGAACCCCGGCGAGTGGGTTCTCAAAGACTGCACTCAGCTTGTTTCGATCCTGGCATTCGACATCGTAGATGCCGTGGGTCTTCGGTTGTTGGTGTTCTGTGTGCTCAACACGCTGAGCATCCTTGCTGTTCCCGGAAGACTGGCGTGAGGGCTCCATATTGGATAGGTGAGTGAAAATGTCGATGAAAGAGGTGGGCTGCAGGTTGGGCCATGGACGGTTGCTTTATTTCCTGGTGACTACTAGAAGTATGTCTATGCCGTCACTCACAGCTATGCTGCACGGGAATGACAGCAAGAGATAGCGTGGTCCGATGCGGGGTGCCCATCACTGGGTATGCTCGTAGAGTTCAGCCCCAGTCAGTGCAGCGGCTCCAGCCAAGATCGTAAATCCTGGCAGTTGGTGTGGGCTGTCAACCTATCACAAGGCCATGATAGATGCTTTCCCCGGGGAGGGTCATCTGAGCACGTCTCTAACTCTCCATACCTAGAGTACGACCAAGGGATCCAGAAAGTCAAGACCTGTCAAGAATCCTTGGAGAAGCTTATGCTAGATTGAGCCCCCACAATTGTTCTCTCGTCACGAACAGTATCGACATTCATTGGTGCCAATTGGGAAGATCCCGTTTTTCGACGATCCTTCGAGGACGGCTCGCAGACTACACCTCCATTGTAGTCTCCAAGCGGAGAACAATGCGGGAAACAATGCGCGCCTAGGCCAATTCTCTTGTTCGGAACCACCGGCTCTCATAGAGTGTGTACCATAAACTCAAAAGCGCCCCCAGATATGCCAACGGCGACGTCCCATGGTGCATGCGGGGGAGGCGCCCCCTCCAGATTGAGCGGCGCTAAAAGATAGACACTTGCCGGTCCACGGGGTTTCAGTCATTGTCGACGTCAGTGGCTTCCATCTCAGCATATAAGCACTGTCACAGTAGTATCAATGATTCAGATCCATCACCCACGATGTGATCGGAGAATTCTGGCGACTGTAGGAGGGAGAAAATGTTAACGGGTTTTGGTTGCGACCGAAGAATAACACACCAGATTCAAAGGCCTAGACTGCATCGAAGTATATTCTCTCCACAGCAATCCAGGTGATCGAGTGGCAAACGCGAAATTTCATTGAGCCACATCCAACGGTCGTCATGACTTTGTGGACTGAGGCAGCGGTAGCAACTTCGAATTTAGATGCCCATCGCGATGAAATACCTAGGTAGAATTTGCTTCCACCATATCCTTGACCTCTCTGCTGCTGTTTGTGACTTTTTTTTTTGCTACTCCCACTATTATGTTTTGACCGCGGAACGAGGGAAATTGGCCTAACCCATTTCATGCCGACCGAATTATATATAACGGACGCCCCTCCCTCAAAGGGCGGATGTTTCTTTCCTGGAGCCGAATGAGTTTACAGGTGATAGATCATCCAAAATATCCAACGCAAACTTATACTCAGTCCTCCAGCACTTTGAAATAACATCTCGCCAGTGAGGACTTTGGACAAGCTCAAGTGTTGGGAACGCCCCACTTGCATACAATCGATGCACTTCCTCATCATCCACCCCATCGTAGGGCTTCCGACTGACTAGTATCTCGTAAATAGTCGGGCCCAAAGCGAACAGATCACTCTGGATCGTGTTTGGCAACTCTTCGTCTCGGGGAAGAAAATGAGTCGCGTTTTCCATCACAATGGCCTCCGAGCCATCTAGGGCAGACCCCCAAAGTCCGACAAGCGAAGATTGCAAGAGCTGTCCACGAGGAATTGTCGAGCGCTTAAATCAGAGTGGATGACGTTCTCTTGGTGGATATAAACCACCGCCTCGATTGCTGGTCGCGCCATTCGGTATTCAGACTGATCAGACACTGTGTTCTCTTGCAGGTAGGTCTCCAAGTTCCCGTTGGGCTCATAGCGTAAATCGATATAGTCATCGGTGCACCGAACGCATCGGGCAGTCCGTTCATGTCTTCCTAGATGTGCATATATTTTCGCCTCCATGTCGAATGCTTGGACACTGTAGATATAGACTCACATGTGTACTAGCCAGGCAGTGTGTGGCTTAAGCGTGGCCAAAAGTTGGGCGGCAGAGATTAAGGTGAGGCTGCTTCACAGTCGCGTGATTTGGATGAGTGCGCTATAGACAGGGTGAACCACTCGCCCCTCGACGCCGAGATATGGGTAGTGTTGAATGACTTAGAAGGTGCGAGATGGCCGAGGAAACCGGAACCGGGACTGTTTATGATATCAACCGTCTCAGATTATCCAAGTAACTCAGTGGCATGCATAGTAGGTAGAGTAATAATTTTATAGTATGTGCAGGGTAGGAGTGAGGGTTAGGTGAGGACGCCTTAATCAGCTTGGTATTGACTAAAAGGTGACTAAATAGTGCGGGACAATATGAGCTCAGTTAGAATAGTGAATGGGATTTATCTTGATGTATTGCTAAGCAATAGAAAATGGAAGTATCTAATGACTTGAAGTTGACGTTTAATATCGAACGCCCGCTTAGTTATTTCTAATCATTCCTTACATTATTCTAGCTAGGTAGATTATCGCTTGTTTCTTTAGTATTTTGTGTAGTATCGCTCCTAGATTCAATGAAGCAGACCTTCAGATCCTTATAGGTGTGTGCCAAATATTACGTACGCCACGAAGTTTGACAATGTAACACCAATCAGAACAAGCGCTTATAATATAAAGACAGTACGTGCTTCAGGTGCATAACCAGCTTAACAGTAATTTTTTAGAACCTTGAAGCATTTCCCAACCTAGAGTGCTAGCCTGATCTTCCCCTCGTAGCATTCCGTAAACCACAGACTTTCACACCCCATCACACCCATCAATTTGAGTCTAATCGGAAGCTCTGATGGTCCCTGTATTGAAAGGCTAACGGGTCGTTCCTGCGAATGCCCTTCTACAGGGGCATCAGGGGCCCACTGGATCTCAATAGCCCCCTTTGGCGTCGGTAGGGTCACACTTACCTTATCGAGAAACGTTGGACGCGGTGTAATCTCTGCTGTAGAAAACCCCGGATTGCCTGGCTTGAGCCTAATGATCTGGGTAATGATCTCATTAAGGGGAGCTGTAGGTTATTTAGCATTGCTAGTTCTTGGGTCTTGTCTATGTAAAACTAACCTGCTGACCAGCCGTGGCAATCACTTCTGGGACGGTGCTCTTCCTCTGGCCAAGTATCCAGATTCTGCATCAGCATTCTTTTCCACGGGTCGAAGAGGTTTTCGCGGTGAGCAAGATCGTAGAGACCAACTATATCGAGCGCCCTGAAGAGGTAGTACTTCTGCGCAAGTGAGACAGGCTTTAAAGAGCGGTCGTGGAGTGTCCGCCTCATGAGGTCCTGTGCCGCCGCTCCCTTTATAGCTCCTGCGAGAATAGCGTATATTTGGCAATGCTGGCTCAGCCAATTTGCGGGTGGGGTCCGCGTGGTCGATTCGTCGATCGGGCCGTCGTAATACCAAGTTCCATCAAAACAGTAGGAATTAACAGCAGAAAGCAGCGAGCGTTTCTGGTTGCGAAACTCCTGTACGGTAGACGGATGACCAAGAAATTCCGCAATATCAGCCGCCGAGTGCAATGCGATGGCATAAATAAGGCTAAAGTACGTTCCTAGACCTCGGCGGGCTGCTGGGGGTGTGCCAAAGTCCCAACCATCTACCCAATCCACGAAGGACCAGTGGCGAGGTGAAGACTCCCCAACAAGCCCGTCTGAGGTAAGCTGGCGTTCAAAATAGCCCAAGATAGCCTGAATTGTGGGAAAATATCTTTTTATCACAGCTGATGTTCCTCTGTAAAGGAGGTAGTCATGGACGATGAAGACGAATGAGAGTGAGAATGCTGGTAGTACCACGTTAGAGTCCCCGGGATAATGCATGGCGATGAGTCCGTCTGGTCGAAGGCTCGTATGGAAGTCGTGAATGGCTTTGAGAGGTAACCGATCATCCTCAGATACAAGATAGGTTAGCAGCATCTGAAGGCGCGTGTCGAAGGGAAACTGCGACTGCTCGTAGTAAGGGCAGTCCTCATGTCTCGTGCATGCAATTCTTAAGTGTCCGCAAGGGAATGTCCTAAAACGCCGAAAATTCTGATACTTGGCTTTGGAATCGCGCAGTAATCACTAACGGGTAGTTTGTCTCGAGGTATGAGAGGTCAGAGATGTCCAAATTTTCATCCCGAGTCTTTACGAACACGCGTATCACTCGGAATGTCCGGAACCAGAAGGGAGCATAGGATTCAGTCTCTCGCCCCGCAATAGTATACGAGTCAGGTACGCCTCCTAGATAGCCTTGTAAAAAGTCCATCCTGTCGTCCTTCTTAACATTCCAATTCCCCGGTGTACGCTCCTCTTTTGCGTATGATTCAGCGCACAAAAGGTGTACGGTTGCCCTCGAGCCACCGTGGAAGGAGAGCTGTAAATACCCGGTGGAATACTCGTGGGCAGCGATATCAATTTCGAACGTCGAGTGCGGTGGAATTGTGAGGCGCCGACCGTGTCTTAATAAGTGATTCCAATCTTTGATCGCCTGGTCCAGGTCAGCATCCCCGGGTAATTTTCGAATATGCAGCACCCTGTCAAAACGCTTGGGAATTTCGGTAAGAGGAGGGATCTCTCTCTCGTGAAGCTCCCAGGGCAGCAGCGATATGGCTGATTCCGGGAAGCTCTTGGGAATAATAGTGGCATATGCCCATTTGCTGTCATCAAAGCCCTGCTCTGTCCATCCAAAACAACGTGAGGGTCCATGAACGGTTTCATTGATAGATAGCCAAGGGTTCATCGGCGAGCTAGATAACAAGACGGACTGATCCACGATGCACCGCCATCTATCGTCAGTTGGGATCGACAACTAGGAGTGTTAGCAAGGAAGTATTCAATATCATCCAAAATAGAGACACACATTGCTGCTTTCAGCAAGCAGAATAAAGCCTGGTATTTTCGCCCGCATGAAATTAGTGTTCCCAATATGCAAAGGCGAATATCGCAGAACCTGAGCGGCTAAAACATTCTTGCCTGTGCGCGTCCAGGGAGTCGCATCTAGAATTTCATGATTCCAGTGTAGTGGAGTCCCCTTACAGGGATCTATACCAAGACTATGACCGTTCAGGAAAAGGCGATACCTCGAGTCAGCAGAGACCCTGATCATAAGTTGTGCCTGCTCCTTAGTTAGATCAACTTCGCATCGGAACAGCACAACCTTTCCGGGATCACAGGTATCGTCGTATTTAGGTACCTAGATCCGGTTGGTTTTAGTCTCCAAGGAAGTGGCATGCTGGCTGAGGTTCGGTATGGACGCAAGAGATTTTGAAAGCAGACTACTTTTTCACCGAGAATATTTATGGACTGATAAGTCAAGGAGGGTAACGCTACTCTCGCGTAATCCTTGTTCATAGTGAACCCAATAGAGAGCAGGCCAAACGACATTTGAAAGGGCAGGACGCAATCTAGGCAGCTGCTATCGCGGTTACAAGACGGTGCCCATCTGTCTCGGTGCAGCTGATGGCGAGGGTTTGGAAAATGGCAAAGCGCTTGGCTTTCCTTTAACCATGCTTGATCCAATCGCGCTCCTCTCCAGTGAACTTTGCCTAAAATCCATACTTACTTGTGGCGACCCGCCAGTAGGGAACAGTGGATTGTATCAATTGAGTCCAGAACCAGTCACTTCTGTGGGGGAAGGAGAAACTGAAAGCGAGGAATCTCTAATTGGCCCAGCTCCCGGCCAGCAGTGGAGGCATCCATTCAGAGAGGGATTATTTTGTCAGAGAGACCGCCCCACGGGCAAGGGAAAAATAGGCTTCTGCGTCTTGAAGAAGCGCTCTTTTACCCGAGACCACCAGGTGTAAGGGGACGCACTATTATGAGCGAGGCATTTGAATCTCAACGGCCAAATATTCCGAGGTCTACTCGGTCTATATGCCACCGAGTGCCTATGATCAACCCTTCTGAAAGCTGAATGTCAATATCTTTGTATTATTGAGAGGGGGGCAGCCGCCGCCCAACACTACCGTACCCCTGCGGGGCATGGTCCAAACACCCATGTCCTCTCTGGCTCTGGCCTGGCCCGTCTAAAAATGTGGGCTTGGAGGAGGTGATACTAAAGCTGGCCACTGCGCGTTTCAATACCACATGTCTTTTACTAACCAGGCGACCAGTGGCATAGACACAGCAATGTCTCGTCGGTCACGCGGGTTGTATTTTGGGCGTCGGAACACGTCCACGAACCAGTCGGTTAATTTCTGCTGACCCTTGCCAGTGATGTATGAGTACGATTGGATGACTTGTCTGTCCGTTTCAACCTGGGCCATATCTCAGGTACATGCTGCCATGCTGAATGATGATGTCAGTTGAAGCCGTTTCCGATTGAAACGCCCGCCTGACCTCCGGTTCGGACTTCGTGGCAACTCCATCCGAGTCCTATACATGATCAAGATCGACACAGTCTTCACTGTCGTCAACCCCTCTACATCAGCTTCAAGCATGGCTCCCTTCTCATAGACACACCTGAATCACGCCTCTTCCTTGCAAAATTCACCACAGACTTGAACATGGATGCTTTCTGCCACGAAGTTACAGATTTCCCAGGTAACTCCATAGCCCTGCTTGGCAATCGGATATAATAAAATGCTAATGTGACCTCTTAGGGGCTATCTGGACTGCCTTATCCAGGCGCATGGTGGTGGCATTATCAAAGTTGGCTCGGTGTTTACTGGCATGGTGAAGACAAGTCCCACGGAACTACCTTGCAAAATATCAATTGCTACAGCAGCACGGATCTCGTGTGTTGGCATCACGAGGGCAGCTCTTTAAGCCAACAAGCATCGGGTGATTTGGGACCGGACAGGATTGTTAACGGCCAAAGGCTGTCAAAGTATTTATTGATTAGTCACAAAGCCTTTCATAGGGATTCTTGGAGGCATTAATTGCTGTACAAGAGCTGCCTTTTAAAGAGGTGGTTTTATGAATGTTACAGAGCCTCAAGTGGTTTCGCCGGAACTTTTCAAATAGGTTCCAGGGAAGGTATGATTATAAGGGGCTAGGTCTTTATTTGTTCCTTAAAAGTATTACTGCAACATGTGTTGTGTCGTGAGAGGCAATGTTGAAAGAGTTCACTAGGTCCCGAGAACTGGTTAACCAACTCAGTTCAATCAGCTGCGGCCGCCGTGCGTACGCATTTAGATGAGTTTATAGGCTGATAAGCAGGATCCTTTAGAACTTCTTACTGGTCAGAAGACCATTCTGGCGCTTGTCTTTGCAAATTATCTATTTCGCTGACGACTTATTCGGCGAAAGCTGAGGCACACAGTATTTTTAGTCCTGAGAACTCGTATACAATGGAGTGATGGAGCGATGTAGATTTATTAGAGACACAGACAGCAAGCAGGAGGCTAATCTAAGCTAGATGATCTTTCTATTCACAGTCTATGACATGTATCTTGCTCCTTACTTCGGCTCCCAGCTCGCCACTCGCGGAAGCGGAGCTCGGCTCCCCTTCAAATCTTTGTTTGTTGTCTGCACAACGACGCGCTTGTACGTTCTCAACGGCGGCGATCCCGCATCCTTGACCTCAAGGACAAAATGGTACACGTGGCCCTTTGCCCGTGCTTTGCCGGACTTGGGGTCAACTGCACATACTCCAGGCGGCGGCATCACGATTTTCACCGTCCGCATGTCGCCGGCCTCAACGGGAACAATATCGAATGTAGGGACTTCGAGATCGTTGATGCCCATGGCAACCGTTGGCTCGGAGTAGTGGAACCACGTGAAGGAGAGGGCGTCGCCGTCCGGATCGTAGCTGGCGGTTGCATCGAGGAAAATAGTTTGACCGGCCTCAATCTCAATCTGCAGAGCTTGCGGGCCGTTAGTGTCGCCGTTTACAATAACAACGGGTGCGTGGTTTGATTTTCTGATATCCGCGTGCAGGCTCCACTGCATCCGCGCCGCAAAGTCGTTTTGAAACGCCTCAGCCCACCGCCAGACCGTGGCGAAATTACTAGCGTATTGTTTGTTGTCCTTGCCGATAACATTGTCAAGGGTATCCGCGAAGTGCTTGACCTGGAAGGTCAAATCAACGGGGTCGTATCGACCGCCCCAGCTGCCCCATGAGGGCTCGTCTGGCGTCCCCAGCCCATTAGGGATTAGATACAGAAACGATGGGGTATCCCCCTCAATCTGCCACGCAGGGTACGGGTACGTGCGTCCCAGGGGCCCCAGTCTAATATTCTGGTCCAGCCACTCGCGCGAGAACTGGCTACGGTCCACCCCGTCCTCTGGACAGGCAATTCCCCACCACGCTGCGGTCTTGTACATGCACCAGCCGTGAATGGAGCAGATAAGGAAAAGCTGTGGGAAGTTTGCGCGGATCCAGGGGCCCGTATCGTCTTGGTCGGAGATCATGTAGACACGTAGCTTTAGGTAGAATACCTTGAGCTCCATGGGTGATCGAGTCTGCTGGACGTGGTGCAGCGCTTGCGCGAGGACGTTGCTTCCGCCCCAGCATACGACCCAGAGAGGTTCGCTCGACGAGTCGACGCTGCGAATAAGAAGCTCTGTCCCCTCTGCTAGTGGCGTGCTGGGTTCAAGCGCTTCTCGTCCGTACACGGGGGGGCCGCATTTGACAAGAGCGAATAACGTTTCTGGGTCGGGATACGGGTTATTCGGGTGTGTGTGGGCGTTGAGGTTATCGACAACCTGAGCATACCCGCGGAGGGCAATTTCCATAAGATCCGGGCGGGTGAACGTGCGCTGGTGCGTGGATGTGCATGGGACGAGGCCTTCTGTCCGAAACTCATTGCAATATAAGAGATAGCGAACAAAGGACTCTGAGTCGTCGGGCTCGTTTCCAATATCGGTTGTCACGAAGACGCGTGGCCTATACGGCACCTGCCGCAGTTTGCTTCTGGAGTCGTCGGCCATTTTTGCAATAGGATTCAAGGAAGAGCGGCATTCATCTGGATAGGTTCCCAGGAGAAACGGAAGGGCCGGGCATTTAATATTCCAATCCCATAGGTTGATGCACACACACGCAAGCGCTTGTGGCTCATTTCGGTAATCCCAGCCCCGACTAACTCCCTCTTCTCAACAACCTTTGTGTATGGCTGGATGTTGGGGTAATGGGGTTGGCCAATCACAGATTATTCGCATTCGGAGCACCCGCAAAATGTGGCCAAAGGTCCTGTCAAGCCTCAGTCGTGCCTTCCAGCGGCAATCAGGCTAAACAGGCTGGTATTCTTCCAAAGGATTCTACATTGACAGCCCAAAAACAGCAATTGTAGCCCCCGGTATTTATTTGCCCGAAGGGTTGATTGATTGGACGATATGTGGTTAGCCCGAATCGGCAGCTGTTGCCAAACCTCGTTGCATTTGATCGCGAGAGTCTGGGACAAGAAGCGAAATCAATTGGACAATGGCCAAGTCTAGCCGAGCGCAATTCTGGGGTAATATCCGGCCCAATGGTCAGTCAGTAGTCGCCCATGGGGAAACCACGAGCTCAGCTGCGGGGGCTGGGGTAGGCCTGCTACATAAATACGAGGTTCGATCCAAATTCTCAAGCTCAGACCGCGACTGCTCAGAGATCAAGCTTGGTTGTCCTTTGCTGCACCTTGCCCTCTGTTCTATTAAATCCCAGCTATCCAACCTTCTCAGTTATAAGCCCCGACAATGCTCGAGAAGATGGACACAGTTGCCGCCGAGCACCATGACGAGATTCAACCAAAAGACTCCAGATTTCGAGAAGAAGGGTCAAGGAGTCTCAGGCTATGAGGCCTTGACTCCTTGGCAAACAGTGTTGAAGTTCAAGCGCAACGCCCTCATTTGCTTTATGGTCACGTTGAGCGCCGGCGCGGATGGCTATCAAATTGCGTGAGTCGCTCTTCATGTCCCACTACACGTGGATTCATTGGTCTGCATCTAAAATACTGAGATAGCATGCTTGGCAATATCATTGCCAACCGAGGCTTTGTCAACCAGTTCGGCACAAAGGTCAACTCTGCAGGCGAAACGTACCTAGCCTCGCCAATCCTGAGTGCCTGGAACGCAATCGGCTGCGTAGGCCAGATTATCGGAATGACTACGCTTCCATTCCTCTCTGACCGGCTACGCCGGAAGGCGGCGATGTTCTACTATCTATTCATTCTTGCGATTAGCGTCATGATTGAATCTATTTCAGACAACTGGAAATCGTGGCTGGTGGCAAAGCTCTTGGTGGCATTAGCGTCGGCTGTCTGCAATCCACAATCCCGACTTATATTTCCGAGGTGGCACCGATCCGAATCCGTGGTGCACTGCTCATGTGCTATAGCTTGTGGTTCATTACCGGTCAATTCTTCGCCCCCGTAGCACTGCAGGTCTGCACCGAGAAGGACCCGTATGACTACAAAACCCCTATCTACACCCAGTGGTCTCAAATCGGGCTCATGCTCATTATCTACCTCTGGATTCCAGAGTCTCCAGCCTGGTGCGCATCCCGCGGCAAAGAATCGCACGAAAAAGCCGCCCTCAAGCGCTTCGGTATCAGTGAAATCGAGATCGACCACCAGTATGATCTTCTGGTGATGAATGTTGAGTACGAGCGCGAGGTAGCGGTGCAGCAGAAGCGAGAGCACTGGCACGCTATCTTCCGAGGCAGCGATGGGCTGCGGACCCTCATCTTCCTGTGGACCCTGATGGCGCAGCAATTCATTGGCCTGGGGATATTCTTCGGTTATGTGGCCTACTTCTTCCAGCAAGCTGGGCTTGATGATCCGTTCAAGACGACCTGTATTGTCTCGGGAATTAATATTGCATTTAGTATTCTGGTTATCTATCTTGCTGATGTGATCGGCCGCCGTTGGCTTTCTTGTTCTGGAACCACTCTCTGCTGGGTCTGCACAGTGGCAGTGGGCATCCTTGGAGTGGCGCCAAAGGTCGGCGCCACCAACCACTTACTGGTCTTCTTTACCTGCATCTGGAGTATGTTCTCCCCCAAATCCTCTCTCCTGCTTCCTTCCTGCACTCTTGACCTCTTACCCTTCACCCTCCGGCTCTCACCCATATCACTCTCACTAGCAGCTAACTCAGCAAACACCAGACATCGGCCTAACCGCAAACAGCGCGACAGGCTGGGGCTTTGTAGGCGAGATCTCCTCGCAGCGCCTGCGCCCATACACCGCCGGATTTGCAGCTGCGTCCACATGCGTGGTCGGAATCGGATTGGGCGTGCTAATCCCGTACATGATCAACGCAAACCAGTGGAACTGGAACCTCAAAACGAGCTGGTTCTTCTCGGGGCTCGGACTGCCCTTTGTGATTGCTATGTGGTTTTCGATTCCAGAGACGGCTGGGTGAGTACTTTAGTCTGATCATGAACGAGAATAACCAGGCTAACACTTGTTCAAACGGGTTAGGCGATCCGCAGCTGAGCTTGATGAGCTCTTTGAGCGGAAAATTAAGCCGTGGCGGTTCCATAAGACGAAGACAATCACACAGCAGATGGTGGCTGCGGCACAGGCCGGCGGTGCGAATGCTGAGCGTGACGCGAGCCAGGGGGTTTGAGGGCGAGAAACTGAGGGTTGAGGAGCATAGCACTGTCTAACTCCATGCCCTACCAATCCTGGACTGACTTGGGTCTACAGTTCATCTACCTTTTTTTATTGTTTGGAAACCAAGCGGGCATTGGGAGCGAGCAACGCGTTTGTCTCCCGTCGACTTTGGAGTCCACAACGCTCAGTAGTAAATAACATATGTGCGAGTGTCGGAGTACCTATTTCATACGTAATATTTAGGGCTTCTCCTATAAGGCCGCAAGAAAAGTCCAGTCGGCAACATCTGTCTTATCTTGTCGACTAACTCATTGGGAGGTGAGCAATCCCTCTCACTAACGTCGTAGGGAGTTCATCTTGTGGGCTTAGTTAGCACTAAGTAGGCTCGAGTAAGATATTACCGGTTTTGGCACCTTACAGAAGTCGTTGAGCAGCGCTACCCACCTGAATGAATGGGAGGATTGGTGGTTGTTAATCTCCGGCGCGATAACTTGTCTTGTGCGCTTTGGAAATTGCCGACGGCGAATACTATGCTGTAATCTAGTGCCTGTGCTATATCACTTGGCAGGGCTCTTCCTGGACGCATATTTGGCCATACGATAGATGTGTTTATAGGAAATGTACATGGCTGAACTCAGTATGATTCTTGCCGTTTTCTAACAGCAACCCTGACTCTTTCTTTATATCCTATGTCTATTCAGTTTAGTAGTACACTTATCCATCAAGGAGGACGAGCAACCTCTACAAGCAGTTTCCCTATTGCCGCCGCGGACATGAGTATCAAGTGCTGGTTCATGGAAAACATGATCTCACCTGTATTTTTCCCATTGTATAGCCCAATCAGCCCCGTCTCAGCCTGACGAAGCCCTCCCCGGAGCACAGTCTGAGCATGCTGGATCCGGCCCTCCCTTAGCCAGTCGGCGAGACACCGTCGCGCCACGTTGAACCGATCAGCGTAGTCAAAGATAACGAATCCCCGAACCGTAATCCTCATCCGTGTAATCATCAGGTAGTTCCTCAGCCCATACGCATTGCCATTATTATGCTGGCTGATCGCCCCACACAGCACAAACCGCGCATGAGCCTTCGCCCGCTCAAGCCCCAGGTCGAGCAGCTCACCGCCGACATTGTCGTAGAAGACATCGATAAGATCAGCGGTCGCACTGGCAAACTCGGCGCGGAACCCGGGAGCCTCGTAGTTCAGGGCCTTGTCAAAGCCCAGCTCGTCGGCGAGCCACGAGCATTTCGCGTCCGACCCCGCAATCCCAACGACGGCCGCCCCGCGCAGTTTGGCTATCTGCCCTGCAAGCGACCCCGTTGCGCCCTCGGCCCCGGTGACGACGACCAGATCGCCGGGATTGACCCGTGCGATCTCCGTCATCCCAAAGTACGCCGTCATCCCCGTGATTCCGAGCACACCCAGCCAATCCCCGAGCCCGGTCCCGAGGGCGCGATCAATCTTCTGGAGCTGGCGTTCATGCAATTTGGCATACTCCGTCCACCCCGTGCTCGCAACCGCGTACGTGCCTGTCGGAAACAACCCGGACTTTCAGGCGCCGACCACGCCGATGCTGTATCCATGCATGACCTCGCCTAGCTGGACAGTCGCGTGGTAGGAGCGCTTGTCGTCCAACCACCCGCGCATCGCCGGGTCGATGTTGAGGTAGAGAACTTGGAGGACGACCTCGCCATCTTCCAGGTCGGTGTGCGTGGGTGTGGTGTGGCTTTGGAATGCAAAGGTTTCGCTAGCGAGGATGGGGCCGCTGGATCGGTGAGCGAGATGGATGGATTGATGCGTCGCCATGGTGTATGCCTCCTGCTGTTGGAGCAATGGCATCAGAGGTCTGCCGAGTTTAAGTAACTGAGGCTGCGTATGGAAAATCACCGTCGGTCAATTTTCCCCCCATCCACATTATCTGGCAGTAGACCTGGGAGCGACTATATTAAACACGTGTTTTGCCATTTGGAACACAAAGAAACGGGGCAGAGAAAGAAAAGCAAGTTTTAAATGGCTCAAGATACCCCTTGTGCAGATATCTTCCCAGACGTCAAGACGTTTCCGACCCTGGTGAGACATGGAGCCGGTGTTTTCTCCGAGTTTGCGCGGTCCAGGTAAGACTCACTGCTTTGTGAGCCATCAAATCGAACCGGTTGACCAGACTGACCATACTATTCGGCTGCAGTGACCCTTCTCAGCCGATGATGCTCGGGATCTGGGAGGCAGATGACCTCGAAGACAACAAGGCGATTTCCGAACCTGAGTGCAATGAGGTCAAATACATCATTAGCGGTCCGTACACCCGGCCCTGCCATAATCTATTACAACGCGTCAACTCATGGCGACCTAGGCGAATCAACCTGGCAAGACGTCACCACGGGCCGTGAGTTCCAAGCCAACGCAGGCAGTGTGCTCTGGCTACGCATGGACTCGTGCAATACCCGTGTCCGCAGCAAAAGCCTCACAGCTTTCTATGTTGAACAGGCCTTTCGCCCGGTGACGACCGTCCATCCAGGACCCAGACTCCTCGTGAGTTGCTAAGCTCGATAGCGTCTGCAAACTTCTTCTAGATAAATACCCGCGCAAGAACCCTAAATTACAGCGTATTTAGCGCGATGCCCGCGAGTATTTCCCCGGCAGAAATACCTGGTTTATCTTGTATTATGACCCTTTTCTAGTGGCTATAATATCTGGCCGCGGGTGCTACGTAACCTTAGCTAATTATGTTAAGTATCTAGATTATGTCTCTGAGTACTCTACAGCCATGTTCGGCTACTTATATCCCGTGATTATTAACGCTATTACAGACGCTGTCGCGCGTGGAGTCAACCTCAGTGCACCCGGGGCGAATGAACTCGAGCTCGCGCAAGCGATCAAGGCCCCCTTCCGAAGAATTGAGAAAGTCCGCTTCTGCAACTCGGGCACCGAGGCAAACACGATGACTTTGGCGCTGGCAACGCATGTCACTAACCGGCGCAAGGTCTGTCGTGCTTTCTCTTACAACTATCGGCCTCTAAATAGTCCCGTGCTGACTCCATCTGGCCACAGATCCTCCCCTTCGAGAACGCGTACCACGATGGCTTTCTTTCGTTCACTACACAGGCCACGCCGATGACCCTTCCCCACGAGTTCATCCTCAGCCGCTTTAATGACATCGCCTACACGCAGTCCGTGCTGACCGCCGACATCGCCGCGATAATCGCTGAGCCCATGCAAGGGGCCGGTGGGATCACCGTCAGCACTCCCGAGTTCCTCCGTTTCCTGCGCGAGTCCGCGACGCGCCTCGGCGCCGTGCTAATATTTGACGAGGTGGTCACCTGGCGACTGCATATTAACGGGCTTCAGGGACATTTCGGAATCGAGCCCGACCTGACGACACTGGGCAAATATATTGGGGGCGGGCCGTCGTTTGACGCGTTTGGCGGCAAGGCGAGTCTAATAGATTTATTTGACCCGCGGATGGCTTCACGGTCTCTTCCACACTCAGGGGCGTTCAATAACAACCTCTTCACGATGGCGGCGGGGGTTGCGGCACCCAAGATCCTCACCCGGGAGGGGATTGAGCATGCCAACGCTCTAGGAGACAAATTACGGGATGGAATCAATAGTACTGTGAAGCTGTACCGTGTGCGACGTTTTGAGTTAGGTGGTAGTCGTCCTGGTTGACCACGGCGGCTTGGGCAAAGAGCGGTTGCGCGGTGCCGTCAGCGTGCTCGAGAAGCACCGTCGTCGGATGGAGGAGCCCGGACTGGGTCACGATAATGGCGTCTGAGACTGGGCTTGCCGAAGCGATGGAAATGTGTACGCCGGGGACGCTGTCGGTGATGCGGATTTGCTGCCACGTCCTGCGATCCGCGTTGTACTGGAGAACCAGGCGCGCCTGGGTGCCATTTTCAACGACGATCAAGTGCACGCGTGTCTTGCTGGAGGAAAATCCACCCGACATGAGGAACGGAGAGAATTGGCTAGGAGTTGGGACGTGGACTACGGACACCCTTTCTGCCTCTGGACGCTCGGTGAGGTATTGTAGGCAACAAGAGACCCCCCCGGTAGTTGTCGCTCGCAAACCGTTGCTGGCTCAGCCAGCGATACAACAATATTCCCAGCCGCAATGATGGGACTGAGCGAGACTGGTACCCGTGTCGGCAGGTTGACTCGTTCGATTGTCCCATCCAAATTTACCAGGAGGTATTGTATATTCGAATAGTCCAGAACACGAACAATCAATACCCGATCGTGGTCTGCAGGTTCCAATGCACCAACAAAGCATATTGCATCGCTTGCTAGACTAGTGTGGACGGCTGTGGCCTGTCGGAGGTCGGTGCCACGCTTCCAAATGTACGTGGTCGCCGGCCAGCCTGCAGCGGTTGTCGGGGCTCCGTAGAGGGTGTGATTGATCAGGATGTGGTCCCCGTTGAGCCAGGTTGTGGACATGCGACTCAGGCAGTTGGTCTGGAATCCATTGGGAACCAGGTTGCCTTTCGGGATATCGAGCTCGCGCAGCTCAAGCAGATCCGACCCTCCATCCGAGAGCAAAAGCAAGACGCGAGACGCATCGTGCGCAATCTGCCTCTGGAAGAACGCTGGAAAGATTGGACTCTTTGCCCTCTAGCCTGCCGAGCTCATTGATATCAATGAGCTTCAACCACTGGTCGCACCTGCCTCCGGGCCCATGCTGGCTGACCTCCAAAATCCCTTGCTTGCTGTCCTTGGTCTTGCGCAGACGAAAGACCTTGTCACCTGAAATTCAGTGGCCGTGGCATTGCGCCTCTTTCGCAATTAGCTCCTCCAAGCAGGTCTGGACTTGTGCCTTTTGCTCTAGGGAACCTAGTGTAGACTCAGTCCACATGTTTTCGCGGTGCACCCACTCGAGGCATTCAGCCGCCTCCGGCTGCTCGAGCCATTCGTACGCCGCGTCTGTCATATTTGGCCTACCCTCACAGCTGGTGTTAGCTTGGCTTGCGCGTTTCAGAGTCACCATAAGGCCCGGAGTCCTTACATGATCAGAATGTCGGAGGATAATGGGTAAGGCAAGTGCGAGCATAGTCTTTCGAAAGCTCAGTGCAACTCCCGCTCTTGTAGATCTGATCGCCGTGCGCTTGGGCGGACCCTTCTAGGAAAAGCGTCTTTCAGGAAGTGGATCGGCCCATAGTGGCAACGCGAGTCAGCCTCCAGCAACTCCAACATACCAAGAACCCCCTGCTCCGGCCTTTCCACCTGCCCTCAATCTCCTAACGACTTTTCATCGTCAGCGCTACCAAGGGAAAGCCCTCTTTCAACACGAACCAGATATGGACGGCACCCCACCGGCACGTCCGAAGAAGAGTAGTATAGTTCGCAGTTGCGGGGGCTGTCCGCAGTGCCGCAAAGTGCGCAGAAAGGTTCGCTTCCGTCCCTTTAGCGCTCTCGTCGCCCTTTCCACCAGCGGCTGACCATCTCTAAAGTGTGACCAGGGAAAGCCCGGGTGCGTGCGATGCAAAGACAACGGTACAATCTGTTCATACGATAGCCCGGAGTTGCGATGGCTCGATGCTACCTCATGGGCTGCGGTCAAGTCCAGGCGGGCCCGGGGCGAGACTATGCACCCGGTTCACCATGCGCAGCCCCTCGTTCAATTATCAGCCTCCATGGACGGACATAACATCCACAAATCGTCTCCAACGGCGGGTGCTTGTAGCGATAAGCTGCGGGTCACTGCCGGGCCTTCTGATCCACGCCTGACGACTACAGATCTTTTCTATCTAGCACACTTTGCCACTCATGTGAATGAGGTGCTTCCGCAAGGACTTGAGCCAATGCGTCCCTTCATCAATGGCTCGCAGACTGGCATCTATACCGGAATCGCTCTTGGCGCTGCTAGTATGACAAACCTACACGTGAGATACATTCCGCATCATGGTACCGGACTCCTACAGCAAGGTGTTGACGAGAGTCGCCACCGGGCTAACGCCTTTCGGTACGTGGGAAAGGTTTTATCCCTGGCGACGCCGCAACACACCCCAGACGTTAGTCTCCTGAAAGCGGCCAACACTCTGCTGGCGTTTGTGGAGTTGGAGCTCGGAACATTTGACGGGCTGTATAGCTATATCTGCAACATCAACCAGACACCTATCGTAACCGTCCACGCCGCAACAGCCGAAGATGTCGATGCTGCGGTCGCTGCCGCCCGCGCCGCATTCCAAGACCCATCCTGGGCAGAGACGGACTCGTCCAACGAGGAAAACTACTTTACACCCTCGCACAGCTCGTGAGGGAGCACAAAGCCGATCTCGCCACGCTCGAAGCGTGGGACAATGGCAAGCCATATCTTGCTGCCTTGGAGGAGGATCTCGAGGAAATGATAAACTGTTTAGTGTACTATGCCGGGTGGGCGGATAAAGTCCACGGGGAGTTTGTTCAGGGCCCCGTCGAGAAATTGATATACACTGTTCGAGAGCCGCTCGGGGTATGTGCACAGATCATACCGTGGAATTACCCATTGAGTATGGCGGCTTGGAAGTTGGGGCCTGCACTTGCGGTACGTTTTTATCTCTGTCTCAACAGCTCCCTGTCGATTCGAGCAGCTATGCTTTCGATGAGGTCCACCTGTTAATCAAAGTCCGTCTATAGTGCGGAAACACAGTCGTCCTAAAGCCAGCTGAACAGACACCCCTCAGCGCGCTGTATCTGGCAGCCCCAATTAAGGAAGCGGGCTTTCCGCCGGGTGTCGTAAATATTATCAACGGATATGGCTACGAGGCCGGCGCAGCCATCGCCTCTCACGAAGGTATCGATAAGATCGTATTCACAGGAAGCACAACCACAGGGAAAGAGGTCATGAAACTTGCCGCGGGCACACTCAAGAACATCACCCTCGAGACGGGCGGAAAGTCGCCGTTGATTATCTTCGACGACGCAGATCTCGATCAAGCAGTTAAGTGGGCCCATGTTGGAATTATGAGCAATCAAGGCCAGATCTGCACGGCTACTAGTCGCGTGTTTGTCTAGGATACGATTTACGATAGCTTTGTTCCGCAATTTCTTGACCGGGTGCGTCTGGCAAGTGTTGTTGGGGACCCCTTTGATGATAACGTGTCCCACGGACCGCAGGTCAGTCGCGCTCAGTATGAGCGAATTTTAGGGTATATCGACGCGGCGAAGAGAGAAGGTGCTACACTCCTGCTTGGTGGAGAGGTGAAGACTGGGGGTAGGGGCTATTTCGTTCCCCCGACTGTGTTTGCGGATGTCACCGATGATATGATGATTTACCGAGAGGAAATATTCGGTCCTGTAGTGGTTGTGTGCAAGTTTTCGACTGAGGAGGAAGTCGTTCGTAGAGCCAATGACACCATCTACGGATTGGCTGGGGCGGTCTTTACAGAGAATATCTCTAAGGGACATCGGGTTGCTCGGAAGATTCAGGCTGGGTCGGTCTGGGTCAACAGCAGTCAGGACGCCGATATTCGGGCTCCCTTTGGCGGGTATAAGCAAAGCGGCATCGGCAGGGAACTTGGCCAAGCTGGATTAGAGGCGTACTCGACTGTCAAGAGCGTTTACGTGAATCTAGGTCTTAAGATTTGAATTGTATGTCGAGCAGGCTTCTGAACGGAATATTTGCAGGTTCGGGGAATTAATGAATCAAACCCTTATGTAGAGATGTGAGGTCAACATCCTGCAAGCCCTAGTGTCTGTCGAATGAGCCAACCATAACTGTGCATAAACCTGATTGCCTCCTCCTTCTTCAGCACGGCACCTAGATATGATAGAAACTACAACCACAAAGTAAATTCCATATCTCCTAAAACACAGTATACTACAACCGTGCCTTGCCAGCGCTTGTCGTCAATCGCTGCTTCAACTCGCATCTTAGGATCTCCCCAGTCGGGCTGCTCGGGATGCTCTTGAGTAAACCCAAGGTGTTGAGCCAGGGTGTACTACTTCATGGAACATGCAGGCCCTGTGATTGTAGGTTGCGAGCATCAAGCATGTCATCGCTGTTCGTCAAGCTAGCACTAGCGGAAGGTTGAGGTATAGACCAAGAACAGGGACAAAGGATTATGGGTTTCAAATAAGAACCCGTACCTCTTTATTCCATTGAATAAGCCCCTTAATCATTCCAATACTCCGTCCCAAAATGCACCATCAGACCTGTGGCTTCCATCTCCCATCCAAACGTAAGCTTAACCCACTGCATAAAATGCGTCGCAACCTTGATATGCCCGACAGCAATCGGATACCACTGCGGCGCAATATCGTTGTGCTGCAAGATGCCCATTGTGTCGAAGCAATGAATGAAGTTTCGCTTTTCCTTCCGGTGGAAGTGGTTGTAGACGGATTTTTATGTCCGACACGTTGAGCGGGCCTTGTTTGAGGTAGAAAATTAACCTACAGGAATTATACTGATCATCCCGATCCTCTTGTATGATATCTCCTCCGCAGCAGCGTCATATAAATTCCGATCGCCTTGATCAAGTCCGTCTTCAAGCAGACAAGACTGTCCTGGATATGGATCGAGTCGAGGCTGACTATTCTCGAGGATCGTCGCGATGGCGCAAGACACGAGAACGAGGTAATAGAGAAGGACCTCCTGGAGAGGCTGCGCGGAGTCAACGGTACTAACGCCGAGTTGAGACAGCTTAGGCAGGAGCGACGAACGATGTGTAGTCTCTTAGTGCGAAGGCTCCCCATATATTAGGTAGGTATCTACCTTGCACCATCCATAGTGGGATCTCAGTTGTGCGGAGTGTTTCATCTATAGACGGTGCTTGCTCCGTGTTGCTTGTTGGTTGATCTAGAGAGAGAACAGGGGGATAATTGTGATGAGGAGCATGCATTTCAATGGCAAAATATTAGTGCTTTCTATGATACAATGTTCTTTTGTGGTCCCGTGCAGAAGGTGAGAAGAGCGTCAGTCTTGCCGCTACTGCTGGCAGTTCAAATGCGCAGAACAATAAAGCAAAAACCAACGACATGGCTTGTATCCCAGATGCAAAATGGGGGTTCCAGAAATCAAGGGGTAAACAAAGAAAGGAATGAAAAGAAAAGTTGTTCGCGAGAAATCTCTAGAGCATAGGTATCAATCATCCTCATCGGTTTCCTCATCATGGTCTTCGCAACGCTGATCCTTCACGCATGACAAACATAGCCCTAGATCGTCTATGTTCCACAGACTGCTCAACTTGGCAAGCAGGCGCTCCCTTTGCACAATTCCAAGAAGGTCTGGGCAATCGCAGTCGTCAATTTCAGACTGCTTGCCATCTGGTAAAGTTTTTGCTGCAGTGTGGATGTCCTGGAAGCTAAAAGATTGATATCCAACGCTGCCGGGGAGGAGGTCACGCATGGATAGGTATTCAAACCAAGCGCAGAGTTGGGCTTCATAGTTGGAGCAGGAGTGCGCAGCAATGTTCTTGAGCAGATCCATGATAGCACTTTCTGTCTTTTCCCGCAGTGTTTCCAGCTTGTTGTCGAGGAGATCTGCAAAGATCGTGCGTTAGTTGTGGAGATAGGTAGTAGGTTTAACCAAAGCTGGAAGCCCATAGGTACCTATAGCATGCGCCGGAATCAGAACCGTATCTCTCGCAAGAGACGAGGGTCGAAATCTTCGAGCTTTACCTATGACGGTTACGAGCAGGCTTGAGGCTTCCTTGAAGTACCACGGCAGGCGCATTGCGTAGGTGAACATGAGCATATTCCAGAGATCTTCGCCATTGCACGCGTTCTTGAGCCACATAACCCCGCGGTCCTTCATTGCCTCTTGGCATCTGTAGTGCTCCACGAACAGCGCCAGATCATGCAGGAACCCAGGCTTTAGGGAAACCGGTGATGGTTCCAAGATGTGGTGAACGACATCAGAGAACAAGGCAAATGTGGAGGGCAATGCGTGGTCTACTTCGATGACTGGGAGTCTAGAGAGATCCTTGTCGACAGGCAGACTTTTCTTAAAGCCCGGAGTTAACATAGCACGGAAGACTGGGGAGGCGAGGGACAGAGCATTCGATGAGACCTGGAACTTCGACCCAGCGCAGTTGGCGATGATGTCTCCTGCGGGGTCGATAATGGCGATCGCCATCTTGGTGTCAGGCGTAATTGTGCTCCTGAGATGTCGTGTGCTCTTCGATGAGTTGCTGCCCTGGAAATGATAGTCTCGAACGTTTGAGGATAGGAAAGCCTTTTCGCACTTTGATTGTTGTAAATTTGGCTCGGTGGGCGTGGAGGAGTACTTGCTGGAGTGTAGCAGAATAGCCAGGAAGACTTGTGGCAGATCTTAGATGAATGAGGGAAAGCAAGCTGATCTGAACGAGAGTTGAAAGTTTTGACTGGTGATCGCCTTGGATGGTTGAGTGAGGTGGAAAATAAAAAGTGATGGAGGGAATCAGAGGAAGGGGAAGAGGTGATTAGTGGGGCCTTACAACGAGGCAAGTAAGAGCGAAGAGAGAGTGAAAGGTAGTATTGATGAGGAGTATGTTATGGCAAGTGAGCTTATAGTGACAGGTATGGAAGAGATTCAGTGATCAGAAATGGAGTGCCCAAGATCGAAAAGGCTTATCGATCGTACACCCGTACACGGGGGAAGTTGGAAAAGTGCCCAAGGAGAATGAGGAACAAGTCGAATAGTCCCTCAATAGGACAGATGATGTATGAACTCCTGGTTATGCCTTATAACAGAAGGGTCTGGATTTGATGTGCTTTTGGGCAGAATTGACCCAAGAATGGTTTTGAGACGATTTGGATTCTTTGAATTGTAATCTCCAGAGACATATGTCCATTCACGATCCTATGTCGAACATAAGACATCCGGCCTTGAGCAATGCATAGACGGGAATCATCAAACACCAGAATAGCCTTCAGCGGCGTGCTCTTCCTTCAAAGGACCCAGATGTAACCCAATATTGCTATGGCATTTTCGCAACTGCGATACAAGATACGCCCTCTGCTTGTGGCCGGCTAGTTCAGAGCAGTCGCACCCATCATGGCTAAGATAGGTCGCTGGTTGTAAGTTCCTTGCATCTCGAAGGATCTCAGCCGGACTCTTATCCATAAGTGTTTCTGAGCCTGGGAGAAGGCCAACTTCCTTGAGAGCCCGGAGATAGTCGGCGATGAAGGCGTTGGCTCTTTTGCATTCGAACTCGGAAGCTTTGTCAGGGAGCTCCATGATTATCTTCTGTATTCGTCTTTTGCCTTGCTTAACTGAGCGTCGAGCGCATCTACCGGGCGTTAGTTAGCAGACCCGATCCTTGCAACACAACTAGCGGAGGGCAACGTACCGAGTATGGCACGCGGTAAGACATCGAGGTTATCCGTTGCAAAGTCCCAAAAGCGAAACGAATCCCGGATAGACCTCCACACGAGCTCCCTCGTAATATAAGTAAACCTCTTCATATGATTCGTGGAGTAGGCAAATTCCAACACTTTCCAAAGGTCTCTTCCGGTCAAAGATGTGAGGTTTTGAGCGAGCCACTGCCGACTCCGATCACCCAAGAGGGACGAGCATTTGTATCGGACAACAAGGTGTGCCAGGTGGTGAAGGCATTCAACACTTGGAGTAGGCATTGAAGGGTCGACTTGGTGGTGTGCCACTGCGCAAAAGATGCGAAGGGCTTCGGGGTTATCATTAGGCAGATTGAGGACAGGTTGCGCACGGTATTCGGTCTTGACCGGGGCCTCGGTCATTGGCTGCCCTTTCAGCATTTCGCGGAGAACGGGCGAGACTAAAGAGATGACCTTGGCGGAAACGAGAAATTCAATTCCAGCGCATACCATGTAGAGATCCCCTTCCGGGTCAACAACTTCCAACTCCATGCCTGGATAATGAGATGGGTGGAGGGGCGGAATGGTAAGTGGATGTGTTGTGGTGGGATAAAAGAAGATGGGAGAACGAACCACTGCAAAGCGAACTTGGGATGACGAAGGTGAAGAGGAAGAATGGCCTCATCCATGCTCGTTTCTGTGTTGCTACCCGTACCAGCCGTGCTGAACCAGCTAGTCAAAATTGCACACTGTAAAAGGCACTAGGAAGAATATAGTCTGAGCTAGTTGATCTTCAAGCACCGGTTGATATTGCCTCTTGTTAAAGCCAGTGGTGCTAGATCATCGCATGCTGCTGTAAGTTTCAACGCTCCGGGTGTACTGGCGAAGTATTGCAAACAAGGAAAGACCACTGGTATGCTAGAGAATTTGACACACGCGATGATGATGATCTTAGGGAGAAAACTGCGCCATGTACCCCATGGTCCCTAGATCGTAAGCCTTCTATGAGGATCTGTTGCTAAGCTCCGTGGCCCTCATGCATGATATACTAATTTCCGGAGCATGTACTCAATAAGAAACTAGCCTTACAACTCCACACATATACCAAACGGGCTGAGGAAGAATGTAAGAGCTCATCAGCTGAAAGACAACACATTTGCTAAGCTAATGAAAAGTCCTTCCCGGCGGCTGACTCTGAAGAACGTGGTATTTTAGTCACATAATTGTTCATAAGAAAGATGAGAAACCAGACTGGAGACTAACATGATTGGAAAGTATAGCGTCACAAGATAGACACAATCCGTCCCCAGCATTCTGGAGATAGCGGAGCCTGGATTGCAGGTATGAACCATAATCATTAATGGCTTGACGGCATTGGCAACCTGTATGGCTTGGTGGAGACGAGCATTTCAGTGGGGGCATTGTTACTGCAGCTGAAAGTATTGCTGCAAAGGTTTGCTTGTTGAATTCTTTTGTACCGGGAAGCATATCACGGTTGGCCAGATTCATAAAGTAACAACCTAGGATCTTTTGAGAAATCCCGCACGGTGGCTCTGAAGAACCGGCTGTGGCGCTCTTAACAAAACCCGTGATAATATTCTCAGTTGCTGACAGCAAGGCGGTTCCCTTGGAATCAAGTAGTGCTGTAACAGCTAAGTAATGAACATATCAACCAGGAAGCAGGAATTCAACAAACCTAGCATGGAGTCTGGAAGCAGTGGAACGGCTGCGAAATGACGACTCCAGTCACCAGATCGGGTATAGCATTTGAGGATAATCTCGCGGGTGATCTTCGCGAATTCAGTTTCGAGATCCAAAACGAAGGCAAATTGTGCTAGTTTCAATAAGTCCTCCACTTGCCCAGGAAGAGGTCTTTCCAGCCACATCTGACCAACACATCGCAAGGCTTCGCGACAAATGTATTTGTCGATAAACACCGACAAGCGTTGTAGGAAACCGGGTGTCGGGTTCACAGGTAGCGAGTCGCATTTGTGGTACGCGATATCGCAGAAAAGACGAAATGCGTCCACGTCATCTTCAGGGAGGTTGACGGTAGTACCATCCTCTCCCCTGGCACATGAGATACCCTCTTTGAACCCTCCCTTAAACATGGCCCGAAAAACTGGAGAAGCCAGGGAAAGAGCGGCGGAGGAAAGACGAAACGTGGTATTGTTGCAAGTGACGAGAACATCACCGGCGGGATCGTAAACGACGACTTCCATCTCCAACATACAAGCAGGTATTGCAGTAGTGGGTCGTGGAAAAGGTGACGGAGCAATATGAACGGTGGGGTTTGTTGCGCGAGGGCTCTAAGACGGGAGTCGTTGTCGACTGAAGACAAACTAGCAGATAGCGAGCGTCAGCACGAGTGAATTCCTTCCAGACGGGACGTCACCTTGGCTTAAGAAGTTCTGTGGTGCGACGGGGAAGTTTGAGAGAACGAGGTCTGAAGAGGGAAGAACTGAAGCTGGAAGGTCAATAACAGATTAACACAACCCAGGCCAGGCCAGCCCGTGACACCCCAGTCAACCGAACATTTCACTCTCTTCGACCGCTGCCTCCTAACAGAGTCCAGGAGGGGAGTAAGAAAAACTATCATGTTGCTTGTCGGTAGCAAGTTCAGGACCTTGTAGTTTACATTTATCCGAGGTTGGTTACGTCAATAGAGTACGAGGGCGTGGCTTCGTGGTGCTGGAGCTTTTATTCCTAACGGCGTCCTATGCTTCAAATCTGACTCCTGGCTATTTATTAGAAGCCTCCCTCTCAGTGCTCCGTCATGCGCCCAGTAAGCCTCCAAGTAGCGAAAGAAGTGTGACGATCAAGCGTGGGCTTATCATCCCACCTCCAGCGAAGCTCAAGCGATCCAGGAGGTCCTATTTTATGATTGAACGGCGTGCTTCTCGCAGGCCCCTGCGCGCACGCACGTCAGGCAGAGTCCTTCCTCCTCATCTTTCCACTCCTTGAGTCGAGTTTGCAGATATGCTCGCTGCTCAATGTTGCGCATTGCAGTGCAACCGCATCTCCTGTGGTCAACCGGATGCTGTGTTCTACACTGGGGCAATGTATCTGCAGCTACGCAAATCTCTCTGAAGTTCTTGCTTCTCAACTCCACTGTGCCGGGAAGTAGGCCACATTCCACCAACCCCTCGGCGTAAGAGGCAACGAAGCTTTTGACCCTTTCGCACTTGGGGTACGCTTGAAGATAGTCGGCGGTCTTTTGGAAAATGTTTGCAATGGCCTCGTGCGCTTTGACCACCAAGCGCTCCCGCTGCGTATCGAGCGCTCCTAGTCAGGCAGGATTCCGTGTCAGCAAGCATGATGGTGATAGCCGGGTCGCTTAACCCACCTAGGAGTGCCTCGGGAATAAGCCCCGTGTCTTTCTCTGTAAGCATCCCACGAAGTTGAGCAGTCTCTGTAAGGACAATATCTCGAGTGATCTTTGCAAATTCTTCAGGCAACACCACGACGTATGCAAACTGGAGAACATCCAAGACTATTTTATAGGCTGGCCTTTCCATGACTGCTGTAGCCATTCATGGCCATAAAATAGAAACGCCTCACGGCAGAGGTATTTATCAATGAAAACTGCCAATGTCTTCAGCAACTCCGGCTTGGGCCTGTACGGGAGTGTCGCTGATCTGTGGTGGGCGATCTTGCAAAATATGGTGAGAGCTTCCGGATCATCATCTGGTAGATCCAGTACGCACTGACCGTCTTTGAGAAGTGTCTGTCCTTCCCTAAATTCAGGAGAAAACATGGCGCGGAAGGTGGGTGAGGCGAGTGCCAATGCTTTTGAAGAAGCGCGAATTGAGGTGTTGCAACAGTAAATGAGGACATCCCCATCGGCATCGTAAATGATCTCTGACATTGTAGCGATTGGTGTAAATCAATGGATTCTGTCGGCCGACCTCGAAACGAAAGGGGTGACGAGGAAGTGAGTCGATTGGAAATGGGCGTCCAGGTGTCTGCTTTTGTATCCCTAGCTTGGAACAGAACGTTAAACCACTGGCGAATGGACGGGCTATAGAGAGTCTTCCATACCTGTAGAACCTATGTAGCTCTCTAGAGGATAGAGAGACAGGCTTGCAAGCAGAAGGCCTCATACCTGGATATATCAGAAGGGTGGAGAGTAGTTGCAGGAGAGACACAGTTTCGATGAAATAGATTGACAGTCTGTAACACTAGGTAGAGTTGGGCAGCTCCCTCAGTCGCGCATTTCAAAATCTTTCATGCAAGAAATCCAAGGTTTCTCTCACTATCCTTTCAGCTACCTACCTTCCTTGGGTTTCCCCACCTTTGCTATTCGCTCTTTGGCTTTCTAGGTACACGACGGTGCAGCACATCGGCATCAAACTAAAATTGGTCGCCCTGTGCTGTTTCCAGAATAGATTTACTCTGCTAGAGTGCCAAGCTGTATTTTGAAGAGAGCCATAGAGAATTAGTAGGCACTTGCTAGCAAGCCTTACAGTATTTCACGATCATGTATTGTTCATTTCCAAAAACTGAACATCCAACGGTACACGCTAAGTACACCAAGGTATGCAAGAAACTACCGGTTGCAAGCCAATTTATCAAACAGTCAGGAAACCAAGACACTCCAAGCAACCCGCCAATTGGTTGGCCAAATATGCCTTCTGCTCTAGCCCATTGCAAGCCGCACATTTGCATCCTTCATGACTTGTGTATATCTCTTCCGGTAGCTGAGCAGCGGCGCGAGCAATCTGCTGATACGTCTTCTGGCTGTAGCCTCCTGTCCCCGGCAGAATATCCAGCTTGATCAGGGATTGGACGTAAGCTCCAGTGTAGATCTGGGCGTTGACGCAATCGTACTCCGATAGGGCGTTGGGTATACTTAATAAGGCTTCCGTCGTTCTCGATTTCAGTCGTCGCTGCTGGTTGTCAAGGTTCGCTAATACAACGCAACAGGTTAGCAACAGGGGTCGGTCTCCATTTATATAGCCGGTCTCACCTAGTACTGTTCCCGGAAACCGGCCCAGATTCTCCTTCGCAAATTCCCAGGATTCAAATGGCACAGAGCATGTCTGAATGAGCATGGGCATCGTAGCTTCCACCTTTGCCATTATCGCAAACGCATGCGAGAATCGAAGAATGCTCCACAGGTCTTCCGGCGACAGGCCGCTCAGGTCCCTTCGTAGCCATTCACGAGCATACCGCACCATTGCCGTCTTGGTCCTGTACTTCTCCACCAAATCTGCCACTCGCCGCAGTATATCCGGTTTGTAATGCCAGCTCAGTGTTACGGGACAGCTGTGCGCCATGTTGAGGAAGATACAAAAGATATCTGGGTCGTCGGGGACGCTCAGCACCGGCGGCTTCGATCGGCCACTGGCTAGGACACGGGTCACGTAGGTGTAGGCGCGGAAGAACGGCGATATGGCGCAAAGGGCCTTGCTCGACGCGAGGTAACACGCTCCGGAGCATTCGATCGTGAGGTCTCCGTCTGGTACGATAACGCGAGTACCCATTTTCGTTGCATGAGTGCTGATGGAACCTTTGTTCGGCGAGTTCAGCTATCGAATTCATAGAGGACACATCGAGGAGGACCCAGAGGTGGCAAGATGGTTGAGTGTTTTGGGAGAGGCAAGAAGGCGGCAGTGCTGAAAGGAGTTCGTGAGTCGTGAGACACTGGTTCACTCTTTCCCAACCCGTGAGTGTTTTTTTTCTCCCTCTTGCACCTCCATTCTCATCAGCTCTGTCATCAACCTTTCGACCACGAGAATCACCAGGCCATCAGCGATACTCGGCTGTAGAAAGCATATTGTCTATATATGGTAGGGAACCACAGTAATTCAGAGAAAGCGCCATTGCAAGCTGGTGAGCCGAGAAAACGACCGCAACCTGCGGTCTGGACAAGAACACAACAGGAACTTCCATTTGTTCAGCAGTGAGTTTCCAACTTCCTTTCCTCCATAGACTTTTCGGTTACTTACACGGATGTGCTCGTCCGTATTGTCTTCTTTGTGTCGTTTGATCCCCCCGCTGCAGCTTGCCTTCCTCGCGCCGGCGCCGCCAAAGCAGTTCCTACCTCAAGTTCGCCGGCTACACTCACCGTCATCGAACACACAAGCATTTGGCTGCGTCCACACTCTCGGACTCTCTAGCTTCTGGTGACTACCACGATTACTCAAGGCCGCTGTGGACCTGGTTGTCCTAGCTCCGAAGACAAGCCGAAGGAGTTGAAAGTGAGTACCATCCCCCCACTGTCCGGCTCACCAGAAGCTCTGTCTAATGCTGCCTTTGTAAGGCAGAAGCAGGTCGGTCGTTCATCATCTCCCATTCCGCATTCTCTCGTCCGCGAATCCATCGCCGAACAATGAGCGAACCGGTCGGTGACCACACCGAGCCGTCAACCATCGGCACTCCTCCCGAAAGAACACTCTATCGTCGTATACAACCGTCTTCGGTGAAAAAATCCTCCGTGGTTCGCACTGTAGTGGTGGAACAAACGTCTGGGATTCGAGAGGGTCATCGCGGGGTGGCGTTGGTGGATCCTGCCAGAATTCCTGGCTTCTGATGAACGACATGCCAACGTCTTTTACTCCCGCGGAGTCGCAGACTGATGTCTTTTCTGGAGGATTACAAAGAAGGTGAGATCTACACGGTTGTTTTGCGCTAGAGATATGGAGACATTGTTCGAATATTGTCTGATGCTACGCTGCTCAGGCCACCACCCGGGCCTATCGCTTACACCAACGAAACCATGTGCGGGGTTGGAGTCGATGATAGGCGGAGACGAGCAGGGGTCGGAATAACAGTCATATAAGACGGCATCGCCCCAAGCCCCTCCTTTAACAGACTGTGAAAGATGTTCGCTAATCTGAAAGGTGACAACAACAGGTACAGATTCGATATGCTACTGCTCTAGAAAAAACGAAGGCCGAGATTCTATCAATACCACAACTAATATGTTCTACCTATGTCTAATGGCGTAACGTGAACCCCAAAGCAACAATCACTGAGGGACAAATAACCAAAGCAACAAGAACCCAAAGCGACAAAGCAATTAGATCGGCTCATCCCGTGGCTCGATCAAGATTTCGTTCATGGCGACATGCGCTGGCTGGCGAAGGGCGTAAACAATCGAGTTGGCGACATCGGTGGGGTCCAGGATTTGCGCTCCCGATGGCTCGCCGTACTTTTTGACAGCTTCAGCATCGGTTGACATGCCCAAAAGGTCCGTCGCAGTGTTTCCCGGCTGCACAGCCGTGACCCGCAGACCTTGACCAGCGGTCTCCAAACGCAGCGCCTGTAGGGTGGCTTCCACGAAGAACTTGCTAGCCGAGTAGACTCCCAAGCCAGGGAAGACCTTGCGACCGGCATCGGACGAGATCGCGACAATGTGACCACTTCCGCGCGACAGCATTCCGGGCACTGTAGATGCGAGAGAATTGAGAATACCCTTGCAGTTGACGTCCACCGTTCGCTCCCACTCTTCCATCTGCGTGTTCGCCATCATCGTGAAATACATGACGCCCGCACAAGCCACAAGAATGTCAACAGGACCCAACTCATCGCTTGCGGCCTTCACAAGAGCCTCGACTTGCTTCTTGTCTGTCACATCAGTCTTCCTGATAACAACCTTGTCGCCACAGCCAGAGAGCTTCGCCTTGAGCGACTCCAGTGCATCGATGCGACGAGCACCGAGCGCAACATGGCAGCCTTCCCTTGCAAGAGCAGTCGCAACGGCAGCACCGATTCCAGAGGAGGCACCGGTTATAACAGCAACCTTCCCGCTCAGAGGGCCGCGAGGGACAGGGGTCAAAGCCCTCTGGCGAGTTGGTGGCTTTCTAAGCCATCCTCGAGCAAACCAATGACGGGTATAGGTCTCGAGCAAGAAGCGGTCGACCTTGGGTCGCTCAACTTCCCGGCGAATAGGACGAGTGATGGCGTTGTCGAGAACAACTATTCCACGAAGGAACTCGATCGATGGCATACCGCTGCGCAAGATATCGACGGTAAAGCCACCGTCGCCACCCTTCACGGACCCGCGTTTGCGTGTCCACAGCGCAACCCACTCCTCCCAGGAGAGAGGTTCCGTTGGGTAACCGAGAACTCTGAGGTCTTCAAATACGGACTGCGTGTTCACGGGGTTCGGATCTCCAAGATGGAAAACGGTTTGTTCGGTCAGGGTCTGATTGCCGAGATGGATGATGGCCTTGCTGACGAAGTCGACCGGGGTCATCTCTGCCCGCCAGCCTTCCACGTCAGGGTATTTACCCAGCTTAACCGACTCAACAATCAATGCGGATAGGAGATCCCACGCATTAGCAGCACCGGTTTGGCTGTGGCCGCTGATCGTTCCTGCACGGTGAACTCTTACGGGGATGCCTCGACGGCCGGCTTCCAGCACGAGCTGCTCGGCTACCCATTTGGTTTGTCCATAACCGTCCAGCAGCTTCGTCGGCACATCATCCACGTCCAGCATAGTGTCCTCCGACCAGCCCTTTTCTCCAGATGGGGGTAGGACTCCGTTGGTTGAGACATACTGCACAGTTGCACCACCTTGAGCGGCGAGGCGGAGGACCTCACGAGTGCCGCCGACATTAGCAGCACGAAGGGCAGCATACGGGTAAACAAGGTTGACCGACGCCGCCGCGTGAACAATCACGTCAACTCGGTTCGCCAGTTCTTGAAACGCGTCTGGGGCAAGGCCAAATCGCGAGCGAGAGAGGTTTCCGGGCAGGATCTGAACACGCTCCATGATTGAGTCGTGCCAGATCCCCAGGTCTAGCAGGTTTCGACGAATACGTGCGACACCACCGGGCTGATCATCATCCTCTGGCTCGGTGAATCTCACCAAGCAGATGATGTGCGCCGTTGTGCTTTCAACGAGATCCTTGAGGAGGAAGGCTCCAAGGAATCCAGTAACACCAGTCAACAAAACAGTCTTTGCGTCAGTGAGCGCGCAGATTTTCGCATCGATGGGTCGGATGTCCTCGTCCAGTGTGGCATCAGCTCTCAGTACCGCAGGTAAGTCCGCTTGGACAGCTGCTGTATGCCCATCTCTAACTGCACGCACAGTGTCAAGATGTCCCGAGAGGGTTGAGTTCTCTGCCAAACGGGCGATGGGTACGCGGAATCCGAATTTGCGGGACAGCCTGGAAGAGAGGTCTGCGATAGAGAGAGAATGGCCACCCAGATCAAAGAAGTTGTCCTCGGGCTGCAATGTGGCCTTTGGCACCTTCAATGCGACCGCCCAAACCCCCGCAATGTCGTCAATCTGGATGGGATCATCCGAGTTCGGTCCGTTTCCGTTCGTGACAGCTCCGGTTGGCGGCGCAGGAAGGCGCTTAAGGTCGATTTTACCAGAAACTTCGTGGGTCGGCAATTCATCTACCTCCACCCACAGCGCAGGAATCATGTAGTGGGCGAGGAATTGTGTGAGGGCCCGTCGTGCACCGGGGCTGTGTCCAGAGGCATTGATTTCTACAGCCGGACGTTCATCGGACTGCTCCTTGTCGGGGACAATGTACGCCACGAGTTGCTTCTCCAAACCCTCGCCGTGCGGGATAACAGCGCACTGACGGACAGCCAAATGCTTGACGATGTCGTTTTCGACCTTTCCAGGTACCACCGAGTATCCTCGCAATTTGATCATTGCGCCTACGCGACCCGTAATCTCGAGAAGACCGGATGGCAGCATACGCGCCTGATCTCCGGTGCGGTACATGACAGCACCTGGTGTCGGCTCGAATGTGTTCGGGATGAATGCTTTAGCTGTTGTCTCCGGGCGGTTGATATAACCCCTTGCGAGCATAGGCCCACCTACGCAGAGCTCGCCGCTTGTTCCGTCGGTCACCTTTTCGCCCTGCTCGTTCAGGATATATGCGTGTTTTGGATCTAAAGGAGGTCCCACCGGGCAGTACTGGGACTCGTCATCAACGATCTCTCGAATATCGCCGCAGGCAATCTCGTGTGTCTCGCAAGCGCTATAGCAGTTGAGTAGGCGTGTGTTCGGCAGGGCTTTGATCGCTCGACGGGCAAGGTCTGTGGTGACAACCTCACCATTCAGCCACAGGGTGCGAAGCTCCGGTAACCGAGTTCCGATATGGGGGTTTCGAGAGAGGATGGTCGCGAGAAGGGTTGGGGTCATCAGCGTCTCAGTAATGTGCTTGGATGCAAGGAGATCAACCAGCGCAGCGGGGTCGTAGCTGTGGTCATCGGGAACGGCGACAACGGTCGCCCCGCGCAGCAACGGACGCAATATTTCCCAAATGAAAAAGACGTTGCACGCGACTCGATCGCCGGGTTGGAGATCTTGCACACCAAAACGCAAATTATACGAGAGTACAGGAGCTCGGTGAGGGTTGGCAATGCCTTTTGGTTTGCCGGTCGTGCCGGAGGAGTACGAGACAAAAGCCAGTCGGTCCAAGTCGTCATCGGTGGGTAACGGCCCGGGTTCGGTGGTGTGTCCATTGGAATCGGTGGCGGGTTCGTCCAGGGTAATGACAGGAACATTCCCCTTGATCTTACCTGTCTCCGCCCTGTAGGTGACGACCACTGCCGGGGTTGCGTCTTCAAGTACGTCTGCCAGCAGGTCTGGGGGGTATGCAAGTTCCAAAACGAGGAACGCTCCACCCGCACGCAATGCCGCCAGGCAGGCAATCACATAGTGAGCGCCGCGGGGGAGTAAAACACCAACCAGGCTATCGCGACTCACGCCATATGTTCGCAGGCGTTGCGAGAGAGCCTCGACCTCCTTATCCAGCTCCGCATATGTGTATGTGGTCTTATCGTCCTCCAAAGCAAGAGCGTCGGGGGTCGCACGGACCTGGTTAGAAAAAAGCGCCGATAGGTCTTTCGTGATGTCAATGATGGCCATATTCAATGCTGAATCCCGATGAGATGTCAAATCTGTGACCGTTCTAGGAGAAAGAAATTGAAGTCCAAACGAATGGCTCACGGGAGAGGAAGCTGCCTTAAATAGAGAAGGAAAGAGCAAAGAGTGGGATGAAGAAGGGCGAGGTCATTGGCAGCCTCACGGTCGGCGTCGAAAAGGGAAGGGCGAGGAAGAAGCAACAATAGCAGAGAGTGGGATTGAAGGTTTGGGGGAGGGAAAAGAAAGAAAGTGAAGCAAACACAGTGAGTGACCTTGCAGCGCAGGCAGAGTTGACCGCCGATAGCTGAGCTGTGTCGTTATCGCTCCATTTTCTCTTCCTTTGTGGGGGTTCACATGTTTTTTTCCGACCTGCTGCTAACTGCTTCCTGCTTAGTGCAAGCACGCTACTTTAGCCCATCTTGCTGCAACGCCGAATCAGCACGCCCAAGGACAGCATCTCCTCAACGTCTGCCCTGTAATCGCCCTTGTCTTGAGGTTCTTCAAGGCAGCTCAAAGTCAATCTATACTGATGAGATCATGGCTGGATCCGGTTCCTGAGATTGGCTGTTCCTTACAAGCCTCCAAGGATTTTGCTCTCGACCCTGCCTGCTCCATCCACTCCGCCTTGATCCACCCCCACCACGACCTCATCCAAGCCACTAAGCAACGGCACTGACGCTTCGACCAACGTGGGCAGAAAGTCGCAATTTTGCTTTTCTGAACCTCAACTCGTGTTATTTTCAGCGTGGCGGAAGAACCCCAGGAAATGTCGCCACCTGCAGCCCTGCGAACACCAGAAAGGAGTCATGATCACCGGGCTCTTGAAGAGACACTTGGCCCAAGTGCAAGGTATAAGGACCGTGAGCCCCTCCCCGCATTGGTCCCGACTCTTTCCGTCGCAAATTGCCCCTCTACGGCAGAATTAAACGATCTTATCGCGGTCTTGTCCCTGTCATTCTAGAACGCCGACAGAACGAAGGAGAGGAAGTGGGTCGTATCCCGCGCGAACAGCGAACGAGAGTCCCGAGATTGGTGCCCAACAAACCCCATTCAGGTATAGTGCGGTTCGGACCATGGAATCGGCGGCGTCTGGCCCTGCTTTTGATTCCTTCATGTATCATTGGGGATGGACGATCACCTGACCACATAGACATAAGGTCCTGTGCGAATAGCTTCACTTTACACCCATTAATCCCTGTCGCCACATTCCTTATCCATGCTGTATCCACGTAAGCGAGTGGGATGCACTCCAGGTTGTATTCTTGTGTATTCTTCTCGACTCAAGGCAGCCAACCAAGACTCTGTCAAGTCAGGTAAAATGGCGCATCATGTGGTCAGCAGCATGAATATTCGATATGTTTATCGGAGTACGGGCGATGATCTGTGAGGATATGCTGACAGAGCTGGCAGAGGGATTCCCAAGCTTCGGTTCAGTACACTGGAGTAGTCACCGGTAAACTTTTCGCAGTGGTAGACCATCGAGCAACAATATATATCTGTGCTAGTGCGGTTGAAGACAACCACCTCACTATACCTATATGGACTCAACTGCTGTATCCAAGGACAATGTTCAAGAAATTGACTTGCTAACAGTACTATATAATCACGTTCAATGGATTCTGAATCAGAATTTGTCAAATCAATGGGAATCTTCGAGTCGCTTTGTGCTGCCGTCTGAACTCAAGTCGACCGATCACGGCCGGGCCCGGGCACGCGATCAACTACCGCATCGAGCATTTCCCCGCCTAAATGCCATTCTTGTTCAAAAACTCTACGATCAATCTACCGATCTCCTCAGTTTCAGTCTCGACTGCAAAATGTCCTGCGTCTAGCAGATGCACCTCTGCCTTGGGTAAATCCCGCCTGAATGCCTCTGCGCCGGGAGGAATGAAAATCTGGTCATTCTTTCCCCAAACCGCCAGCAAAGGAATCTGCGACTGGCGAAAGTATTCGTGGAATTGGGGATACAGCGGAATGTTGGTCCGATAGTCCCAGAACAGGTCGAGCTGGATTTCCGAATTTCCAGGACGCTGCAGCAAGGTGTAGTCGAGGTTGTAGGACTCCGGGGCAATCACCCGGCTGCTCTGGGTCCCCTCATCGTACTGCCATTTGGTGGCCTCAAAACTCAGCAACCCCGATGTCAATTTGGACCGGACATCGCTTGAATTGTTGCTGGACCACAGCTCACGAATCGTGTCCCAGAAACCGCCTAGGCCTTCCTCATACGCATTGCCGTTCTGTGTGATGATGGCTTGCACAGCAGCTGGTCGTTGCAGGGCTAGTCGGAGGCCGGTGGGAGCGCCATAGTCAAAAACGTACACAGAAAATCGCGCGATAGACAGCGCGTCTAGAAACTCGCCAACGACTGCGGCGAGGTTGTCAAAGGTGTACTGGAAGCCTTCTGAGACTTCGGTGAATCCAAACCCGGGCAGGTCTGGCGCGATCACTCGATACTTTGTAGCCAGGATGGGAATAAGGTTGCGGTATTGGTGAGATGATGAGGGGAATCCATGAAGCAGGAGGATCACCGGGGCAGAAGTCTCGCCAGCCTCACGGTAGAAAACCTTCGCTTGGGAAGGGAGGTCCCGATACTGCAGCTTGAGACGCGACATGTTGTGAGGAGTGTTTGATCTGAGCGGTTGGTTGTGGAGAGATCGTGTCAGCAAGATGCTTCGTTCGATTCTGCGATGCTTGTGGGAGATCAAGCTCACAGATAGCCGACATGTTTATATATGCTGACCTGACCAGCAGATTGCACCGCGACTGATCACCATATCACAAAGCACCCAATTTGTAATCCTTGTTGTTTGCAGAGAAGATTTGTTTGGTTGGTTGGTTGGTGGCGCAATGCAAATAAGCTGTTGCTTACAAACTGTCCAGCTCTTGACTGTCTGCGACGAATCATCGAGTCGCTTCCCGTCCCGGGCGATGTTTGGTCTTCCAGCAAACGGGACAAACCTATCTTCCTATGCACGATGATCAAGCATTTGGAATATCTTTACCGGCGGGTGGACTTGCATCGCTCTTGACTCCTGCTCTTGTAAAGAGCGAGCTCGGACGCATGTTTGCATAGAGCCCTCTATACCGGGGGCGGGGTTTGAGTCATTGATGTCAGGTCGTCGCTGTTTTTTGGCGAGAAGTAAAGCTAGGATGCACCTGAATTGTTCCGGCCTTCCTAGAAAGTGATATACGAGCTTATCGCCCAATGAGAAGATCAAGGTGCATGTTCGTAAATGACTTCTGGGAGGCGCACAGCAGCCTGCCGCTTGGAGCCTGGACAGAACGGTATAGTTGATGAGAAGTGCAAGCATTTCACCCTAGGGTTTGAATAGGCTTAAATGGAAGGAGGTACTGGGCTGTTATCCGCGATGCTCAATTACGCGCCGCATCATCGAATCCTAGCTGAGCAGACCAGAAGCGCGGTTGCGCCCTGCAATGGGAAGAAAAGAATGATCTCGTCAGCACTACCTCTTCATGTCAAACTATCGACAGCTGCCTCGGTTGCTCAAGATGAATGAACGGCCAGAACATGCCAGGCTGGCCAAACTCAAATGCATCAGCATATCCCCGGACGGTACTAGCGAGTAGATCGCTTTCCAGACGCAACTTGATCCCCGTGCCTTCGAAACTTCCACGAAGCTTCCGACACGCTGCATCGAATAGCAAGTCCGTCGCTCCTCGTCGAGGCAAATCGAGCATCCCCCCCGGATGGATGTTGTCGCTGTGCAGCGAGACGCGTTTCAAGCTAGGAAGATGACCCGTCAAAGCCAGACTGGCGATGTAGTTCAACGACTCCGCGACTGGAGTTTGACAATTTTGGATTGCTAGGTAGGATAGTGATGATGGAAGATCGGGCTCGAGGCCAAGGTACACCTGGTCGACGGTGAGGTACTCTAAACTCGCAAATTCTTTCAGCGAACCAAACTGAGCTGCGTTGAAGATGGGAGCAGCAGAGGACTCAAACGTGTCATCCTGGAATGCGAGCTGCAACACCCGGAGACTGTCCCGCTGACACAGAAGCAGTGAGTAGAGCTCGTGAGGATCCATCTGCACAGTCTGCGAGTCGCTTTGGCCACAGTAAAACGCGTCTAGTGCTTTGCACGATTCAACGAGCTTACCGATTCCCACCGCTCCAATGGGACTGAAGCAGAGCGAGATCGTGGAGATGGAAAGCGAGCCAAGCGGGATATCAGAAATGTCTACCGGAGCAGAATACAGCTCATCGAGAGGTGAAGCATAATCGCTAATCTCGATCTTACTGAGCTGCAGCAGAGAAAGGAGAACAGTAATGTCGCTGATATCGATTTCACCCCCTTGCTCATCCTGAAAGCAGCCCAGGTGCAGTATATCAAAGCTACCAAGACATGACAGCGAGGGAGAGGAAATAATTGAATTCCGCGCCTGCGCAAGACCAGTCAGGAGCGAGAGCCCCGCGGGATTCAGAGTGATGAACAGCTCCCGGAGATTCGGAAACCTCGAAATCAGCAATACAGGCAGGATTATGGAGTCTGTCGCCCAGAAGACCGACTCAAAGGAATCTATACTATTTAACCTAAGCTTCTGGGCTTCTATCTTCAGGAGCCCGATGTCAGAACGTGACAGACCACGCCGTTCTGCATCGCTGGCGCTGAGAATGTGTTCACTGAACTGGGTATCGATATCGAGAAGTCGCACCTGTGTCGCTATGGACGGACATGTAGTGATCGTCCGACAGAGGAGCAGTAGTGACAGCGGGATATCCTCTGCTGGGAGGACGAGCTCCCGATAGAGGAGGGGTTGGGCAATGGCGCGGAATCGCTTGGACAGCAAGCAGAATGCTTTGAGGATGGCGGGGGTGTCGATGCAGTCTAGGATGAGGAGGAGGATCTCTGCGGGGAGATTGGCGAAGGACATGCTCTGGATGCGTCCCTTGGGGGCGTTGTATGGGGCAAACAATCCAAGAATCGATGCAGTCAGAACTGACGATCGAGCAATGACGAACAAGCTATGACGTGTTGTGATGGCTTGGCGTGTCTGCCCAACTTGATGCCTGGGGCATATGTTCTTGGCATGAACGTTATATACTGATTAAGTAGAAACGCCGTAAAATAGAGAGATAATAAGCCTAGAAAGCTAGGCAGATAGTCCACGCCCGAAGATTAGACACCAGTGCCCCTATCACGTTCTTGCAGTCCCCATTGGTACCAGCCTGTGCCTTAACGCGCCCGCGCCATCAGCACCTTCTCAAAATCTTCATCCATCACGGAAAGTAGACAACAAGCAAACAAAACAACTGTATCAAGATTGTGCTATTTCATTCTCACATACCACTCTCCTCTGTTTGTTGTGCCATTTGTTCATTGCATCTGTCAACATCCCGGACATTAGATCCCGAAGCAGCTGAGATTGAAATTCACATCGCCACATCATCCCGGCCTCTGACCTTGGTATCGAGCAGCTGTTCAGAATTCGAGCACGCGATCCCACCACCCCTATCAGCTTAACAAATCCAGTCCAGACATAGAAGTTAGATAGTCGGACTAACCTCTCAGTAACACCCACCCCGAGCACGAGCACAAGCACAAACACGAAGCGTCCAACGCAACCGAGGTCCTAAATACCACCCCAAAGCTTGAACTACCAGTAAGACTTACTGAGCCTTCAACAGCACGATTCACGTACCATCGCGGGCGCAAATCTCGTATTGAGCCGCAGCAGCAGCAGCAGCCAACTAACATAAGGCGTGGCTAGCTCCTTAGCAGCCTCGTATTTGCTTCCTTCGAGCCGCATTTCTCGGGGCTCTGGTCCTGCCAAGCTTGTACGAGTGGTGCAATTTGATCCAAATAAAAGCGGGGAAGATGTTAAGCGACTTCAAAGAGCTTTCTGAGGATGATGGCATGGCCTGTTGCGGTAAATTGTGATGTTGGGGCTCGTATACAATCTATTTCGGGGCGTTGGGCGGGAGGCTCAGCAGTGGAGGTGATGGGGTCTGTGCTCCAGGGAGAGACTGACTGACCCAAAGCTGCGAGACTTAGGAACGAAACGGAAGGACGGACGGTTTTGAAAGACTATAAGAACCGGTTCAATCCCACCGCAAATCTCAACTCCATCCACGCGGCCATCTCATACTCCTATCTGAAAAAACTTATCCCTCCCTACTACCACATCACATTATATCTCAAACCAAACTGAATTAAACCGCCATGGCCGACCCGGTCCCCATCCTCATCAAGGTGAAAGGCAGCACTGCCATCAACACCGTCGCCCTACTCGACCTCTCCACGGCCTCCTTCGCCGACCTGCTCGAAGATATCTACACGGCGATACACCCACGGATTCCCTCCGCGTGGTTCGACAAAGTTGAAGAGTACCGGATCAAGAAAAACGAGGTGGTTGTGGTCTGGGCGAACCCAGATAAGCTGCTTCCGGCCGTGACCGAAATCAGCGACGAGAATTGGAGGGGCGTGTTGGAACTGATTCGGGTTCGGAGGGGTATGGATGTTGTCCAGGTTGCTATTGGGGATGCGAGTAAGGTCGAGTAGAAAAGGGCTTACTTCGGTATATTTGTCTAAGGCTTGATGATAAAGGTTAAGGGGGTGGAGCTAATTGGCTGTTATAGGACGACCTTCTGCTTCGATTTGGTCTTTAGGTGGACTGCCACGGTGCCCTGGACTTATTGAATGGGACTCGGTGAACAGCCGGGTCGTCTCGTGTACATGACTAGTCTAGTCTTGTCGTCAAGAACTGCTAGAATATCATCGGATGTCCAATTTCTGACAGTATCCCTAGATGCATACGAAAACTGAGTTATGGTAAGCATTGGATAGTCACACTAACCAGTGAGTTAATCTATCCTCTTAGCCAGCTATGACGCAGTACCTATAGTTAGTACCAAATTGATCAATAGTAGAGATAGCTTCCTCACATATAGCCGGAGAGCGTGTTAGGGCTTTTGATACAACCTGGACCTGGACCCACCCGACCGACTTTCGCTGGGATCCCGGCTGAATTCTGATTCCTCGCCACCGCGGGCAATGGCGCTGAGAGACTAATAGAAACCGGAAAGTCTGTATAGTGTTCCTCCTTGACTCTTCAGCCCCGGGTCTGATGGGTTCATCTCGAAGGAGTAAAGACCAAAGCGCGACGCTCGAAAAATATTGGATAAGCCAAAGCAGAAAGCGCACCCTGGTATCTATTTCTTTCCGTGCCCAAGGCATAGAATAGTGGATGGAGCTGCCATGGTGATGTCCAGTCGATAGGCTAATGTGGAAGCGGTAAATTCTTTTATGAAAAAGAAGTGTAATACTCGTGATTATTTTAGCCATAGTAAGGACTATCTTGTCTTAGAGGTGACGCCGGAGGAGGTTGTTCCTATAAGACATGAAAAATAGGTAGAGCTGGGGACTATCAAGAGCAATTAAAGATGCTATATGTTGTCAATCTAGTTACAAGATGTGGCATCAATGGAGAGGAAATCAGCTGCAATCTAGCTCGCCAAGACGGTTTTGAAAAAAGCCCTTGCATAGCCATTTGTTGTCAGAGGATCGGCTTGCTCCGATCAGGCCAACAATCAGCTAGCTCGGTGGCACATTCTGAAGGGACAAAGAAGAAAGAGAAAGAAAAAAGATACCGAAGATGATACTGGTATATCCGTGGTTGTGGAATTGCAAGACGAATGGCATCACCCAGGGTTCAAGTGCGCAGAAAGGAATAACGCGCAGTTGTGGCCATGGGTTCAAAGTTCGACTTCGTATTGCATGTCTGGAGGAATTGGATTACCAAACTAGCAGTTTAATCCTTTCGTAAACATCTAATTTCGCTTGTCCGTGACTTACAGTCTATGTTTCTCTATACTACCATTGTTGACTGGCGGCCGAGAGTCTCGTTAAGGACGCATGGCTTTGTGAAAGTCCTCCAAACACCCCTGGGGACTGATCTTAATGCTCTGATACTAGTGCTAGTTCATGATTGCTAGCTATAATTGGGTATCTACTAGTAAGCTTCCATGATAAATGATTGTATCAAAACTACTCAGATCGTACTGCAAATGAGACTTCATAAAACAAGGGCGTACGTGTTGGTGCTGCGGCAGCCAATTGAATTTTCGACCGCTGAGTATTATATCTATTCCCAAGCCTATAACTATTATGTATGCCGCTCGACGTAGCCTATGATGCGTACTTTTGACAAAATGGGCGCGTAATGCCATAGAGGGTGTGGGATAGGCAGTAGGACTGGAAAAGGTTCCAGCAGCTATCTAGATAGTTTATGTAAGATTTTAGAGGGTTATACCTTTGCAGGAAATAAACTCATACCACTAGAACCCTTGCTTAAACTGCGGGGGTGGCTTAAGCCTCAACCTGTCCAAGGTTCTACTCAGATCATCCGATAGTTTACAGTTGGGTTAAGGCAGGTATCTATGTCATGACAAGGTGAATAGGTACACCTCTGTTGCTTATCTAGGCATTTCACGGCAAGAACGCGTTCATTGCCATCCGCTTTGGCAACATTGAATCGATCTCCGGATGTACATAATGAGTCGATTGGCTCAAGACGATCTTCATATCTTCTCCCCCGATGCACGGGATGATCCTCCCGGGGCTGACAACGCCACTGTGTACTATTCCCTGGCTCTTTCGTTTGTGCCATAACCTCGATGTGCGCAGTGCGTTGTGCTGCCCTGGAACGCTGATGGGTGTCTGGCCCATTGGCCACTACAGACGCTTTCGGGATGGCCTTGCACTTGGTTGGACGGAAGGGATTTTGTTTCTCCCCCTCCCCCTTAGCATTCTCCCTGGATTTGCTCTCAAAGCGGGCGTCAGGACATTCTCAAGATCAACACCGGACTAACCTCACTCTCAGCAAAATACCCTCGAACACGGATACGAGGTGCACGATGCGCCCAACGGAGCCGACTTTCTACAAAAGGTGACCTGCGGTTTAGTCCACCACTAACACTTGCTGAGCATCCAACAGTAGGAGTTGGTATTCTTGGCACAGGCAACTTTCGTATTAAGCCGCACGCGCGGCGCACCAAGCCATGGCTAGCTCCTTAGCAGCCTCGTATTTGGATCCTTGGAGCCGCAGCCGCAGCAGCTCTCAGGCAGGCTGAGCGTATGATGAGGTCCGTATCGCGCGATCCAATGCTCTAGCGTCAAGTCAACGAAATGAGGCCCCGAACCTATATAAACCCCTCTCTCAATCCAACAAAACCGACCAGTTCAACCATCCTCAATATACCAACCTCTTCATAATTACCATACCATCATCCCATCAAATCTTTCCACTAGAATCGATCCACCAAAAACTACACCTCCCACACCATGTCCGACGCGACCCCCATCCTGATCAAACTCAAGGGCGTCACCTCTGCTAACATCGTCGCCCTTATCGATCCGTCCGGGGGGTCCTTCACCGACGATCTCGCCGACATCTACACGGCTCTGCGCCCCAAGATACCAAAGGGCTACTTCTATGAGGTCGAAGAATACAAGATCATGAAGGACAGTGTTATCGTGTTCTGGGATAACCCGAGAGACATTCTGCCGGGTTCCACAAAGGTTACGGCGGAGGAATGGATGGGTGTTTTGGAGTTGCTCAGGGTTAGGAAGGGGGTTGATGTTATTCAGGTTGATATTGAAGATGTTAATAAGGTTGATGAGGGGGAGGAGTAGGTGGTTTGGAGGTTCATATGGTAGGGGGTCTTTCACGTGTGCAGTGCAGTGTTTGGAGTTGAGGGTGATACGTATTTCAGGAGCGAATCACTGAACTCTGGGTCCAACTTGCTAGACATATAGTTTGGGTTATGGTTGTGTCAGCGCCGGTTCTTGGTTCTGTCTGATCACGGCCTTGAGTTGTATGTAATGGGAATATGCGACATAACCAGACTGGCAAGATACAGACTCTTACCTAGAATCAATGAAGCCGCCCCAAGATGCTAAGAAGCATGAGATGCATTAAGATCCTAGTAGGGTGGGTAGGGTCCTAGGTAGGGTTATCTTCATGGCGGGCGTAATGCCAACTGGGAATAAACCAAACCAAATAGACCCGAACATAGCTTGATAATAAACCCCTTACACATCAACCTTAAATCCGGGTAAACGCCATCGGAGCCCGGGCCAACAGCAGCGTAAGCAGCCCCCACGAATGACAAAAAGTCGCCGAGTGCAGATCCGCTTACCCTATCAACGCCACGGAGTATATTAACCCTACCTCATCATCCTCTTCTTTTTTTCTAGTCGTTTGAACACTTCCAAAATACTATATTCTACTGCCACAATGTCCCCCAGAATCCTCGTCCTCGGCGCCGGCGAACTAGGCACCCAAGTCCTCCTCTCCCTCGCCCAGCACCCCGCCGCGAAAGAAACCAACGCACCGATATCCGTCCTCCTGCGGCCCTCAACAATCTCGTCGCCATCGCCAGGGAAGGAAAAAGAGCTTGCAACTCTCAATGAAAACAACATCACCTTCATCCCCGGCGACGTCGCAACAGACACCCCGGCAACCCTCTCCTCAACCTTCAAAGACTACCACACGATAATCTCCTGCACAGGTTTCAGCGCGGGAAGAGGCACGCAGCTGAAAATCGCAAATGCCGTTCTCGCCGCAAAAGTCCCGCGGTTTATCCCGTGGCAGTTCGGGGTAGACTATGATATCATCGGGCGGGGATCAGCGCAGGATTTATTTGATGAGCAGCTCGATGTGCGAGATCTCCTCCGCTCAGAAAAGAATAAAGAGACGAAGTGGGTGATTATCAGCACGGGGATGTTTACGAGTTTCCTGTTTGAGCCGGGATTAGGCGTTGTTGATCTTGAGAAGAATGTTGTTAGGGCGCTTGGGGGGTTGGATGTCCAGGTTACGGTGACGTCGGTGAAAGATATCGGGAGGGTTACGGCGGAGGTTGTGTTTCGGGATATTCTAGGGAAAGAAGAGTTTGGGAATAAGGCGATTCGGGTTGCGGGGGATACGGTGAGTTATCGGCGCGTTGCGGATACCCTGGAGGGTGTGCTCGGGAGGAAGTTTGAGAGGAAGGTTAGGACGGTAGAGGATGCGAGGAGGGACTTGGAGAGGGATCCGGGGAATGGACTTTATAAGTATGAGGTTGTTTTTGGAGAGGAAAGGACGGGTGTTGCGTGGTCTCATGAGAGGAGTTGGAATGTTAGGCGGGGATACATATTTGAGAATGTTGAGAGGTGGGTGAGGAGGAACCTTGTGTAGTCTTGATATTTACAGTATGGATTTGGATAGTTGGTATTGGCTTTATATTTATATTTTTCATACAGTTTAACATAAGCGTGTCCAGAGACGAAGAGTACCATTGATAGCTCTAAACCTGCGACTCTTGATCATTATTTGACCTAATATGAAGACCTCGCCGTTTAGTCTGCAAGCACAAGATTGCATGATTCGAGCTTCGAGACCAGCGGGCCCCTTCCATAGTGGTGATGGATAATGGTACAGTGCACTACTTATCGGTAGGGCATGTCAGGAAGGGGCTTGGAAAACCGTCCAGAACCCTGTTGGTCATGCTTTTCTGTTAGAGATAAATGTAGAATATAAAGGGGAAGGAACGCAGGCTCGCACCTCCATCGTACCTGCCTCGAAGGAAGTTCTAGCGCACTCGGAGGAAGGAAAGAACGACCGACTGCGAAATGGACATGGCAGGAGCGACTGGTGTCCACAATGAATGGCACCTGTCACCCCTGTTGACATCCCGTAGTTCTACCAGGAAGGGACAGCGAGAGTGGCTGGAGGTACACTGGGTTGAGCATGATCAAACACACCAATAGGACTAGGGTATCGTATTTTAGGTAATAACCGCGCTCGTAGATTCAAAGTTCACAAAGAAGTCATATTATTACCGAGACAAAGCCTTACTCAATTCAATAATAATCATCCTCACTCTCCTCAACCTCAACCTCAACCCCCATATCGCGAAGCTCAGCCCTTTCCACCTCCCGCTCAAAAGAATTCGTCAACCTCTCACTCTCAATAAACCAATCCAACCTCGTCCGACACAAATGATACTCATTAGCCGGCCGTCCAGCCTTCCAGCCACTCAACCCCGCAACCTCCCTATCCCTCCTCCCCTTCCCAGCGTACAGGGTCACACCCTGAAACAACCACTCAACGAACCGCTGATCCGGCTCAATGCGCCGGGGAAAATCAACCAACACGCAAAGACGCAGATACAAGCGCTCATCGGACTCAACTTCCATCCGTGCAAACGCCTGCAGCTCCGGAACGGGACCGAAGCGTTGCCCTAACCGATGGCGGAGGGCGTCTGCTAAGGGGTGCACGTCGGGGGTTCGGCGCGTTGAGGAGAGGGAGCTTTCTTTGACTCGCATTCTGTGCTCGAAGACGATGGGATATGTGCCTTCTTGGTGGAGGAGGACGAAGGGGTCGACGCTGTGGGCCATTAGGAGGAAAATGTAAAGTACTGCTCTGGATAGGTATTCTGGTAAATGTGTAGTGTTGGTTGAGTTCTTGTCCTACTTCTGGGGGAGATGATGTTAGGCCTTTATTTATACATCGCACTTCTAGTATACACAAAGAGTAGAGATAGACTGCAAAATGAGATCTGTGTGTCATGATGGCTTTGAAGTTACTCTTTGGCTTTGTTGCCTTGTTAGGGAATGTCTAGGTCGCTCAAAGGGCATGTTGTGGGCACAACGGAGATAGTTAGAGACGTGATATGAATAAGTACCATGGCTCAAAGGGTAAAAGCAATGAGCATGAAGCATTCATCTGTTGAATTGTTGCAAATGCTACAATCGACACAATGAAAGCCCGCGTAGTGGGCTTGATGCCCTTTGTACGGTAACGCAACAACCGAGGGACTCTGTGCTGAGACTCTAGAATTTTGGTAGATGACAGCAATTATGGGCTATCCGAGTGTAAAAGAGCGCAACCGCTGATATGAACACAGCAGAGTGTATGTAGGAATTGAGTAAACATGTGTTCGGTGTCCAACCACCGGCCTAATCTTAGTACTACCCCACTACCTCCAGGATGTGATATAGAGCAAAGCTTCATATTTGTATTCGTTAGACAATGAGCTTCAAAGGTCCAAGTAAAACCACCCATCTGGCCAGCTGGCGCCGCCTGATGGATATATCTCTAAAACGCATCAATCTTTACTAAAAGCATACTAACAGTTGGAAGACGTCAAAGCAACCACAACAAGTCTATGGACCAACCTTATCCCCCAGCCCATTCGCCTCCACAAACCAATGCAACCTATCCAGACACGGGTGCGATTCATCAGGAAGATACACCTCCCACTGATCCATCCGCACAAGAACCGACGGAAGCTTCTTCCACCCACTGCCCATATCCCCCTTCAGCTCCTTCTCCCTCTCCCTCTTAGTAGCCTTCCTCTTCCCAGCCTGCACCTCCAAATCAAGAACCAGCCAACTAATAAACTCAGGTTGCAGATCAAACTTGTAGGGGAAGTCAACCAGCACGCTCTGAAACACATGCAATGCTTTCCCTTCCTCGAACTCCGCTTCGAAGTTCGCATTCACGACAGGAGCGGGGCTGAAGCGGGTCTTGAGGCGGTCGCTGATGGTATCCCGTAAGGCTGCGACGTCAGGGAAGCGGGTGTTTGATTCATTGAAGGGGCCTTTGAATGTGATGTCGTTTTCGAAAATGACGGGCCATGTCCCCTGTGTGTAGTTTAGCTGGCTGGCTAGTAATTTTGTGTCTTTGAGGGCTGTGAAGCGCTTTTTGCAGGAGGCGCAGCTAGAGCTGGACGTTGTACAGGGCATTTTATCTGTGTTAGTGGTTTTGTATAGACCGGTCTTTTTTTCTGGAGCTGGTTGTGATTTATTGACGAGATGATGGCTGGGTGTAGTGTGATTAAGATCATCAGAGATGCGTTGGGGGTGCTACTTATACCATTAGGGTAAGGTGAATGTGTAGCTGGTACAGAAAGAGGGTCACAATCGCCATAATGCTCTTTGTACACTGATCGAGTAGTGTTTGTGGGTTTAATTACTGCTTTGTCGTTTGTCGTGGATTGTCTTGCATCTCAAGGCCGCGGAATAGAAGGAATAAAGAAAGGCAAAGTCTGCCACAGCTCAACCATGGAAAGCCTGGAACAGGGATACTAACAAAGCCCATTATATAAAAACCTGTAACATCGAATGGAGAGGCAAAGAAGCTCAAAGAAGTGGTCGCGTTTAAGGAGGAGACCCTACTTTGTCCGCGTAGGTCGTTGAAACGGCGTTCTCAAACAATTTCAACACCTCGGACTGATAGGAACGGCGCGAGAGAGATTTTATACGCAGCAATTTTGAAGTGAATTCCCGAGAGAACGCGATGCATGTCCTAGCCTGTGAGCCCTAGCCCCGAGATATGTGGACCCAGAGCATACTAATTGCACGGCGCTGGTATTTGCGATAAGCCATTGAACTGCAGTTCGTCGTGGAGATCAGCGATTGAATCTCCCTGAATTGTAGCAGCGTGTGAGGTGAACCTTAGTGAGGACTTTCCAAAAGTGCGGCCGGCTAGGGTCAAGTTAGTGTACTGTTTGAACTTGTTCACACATAATTTCCTCAGCCAGAGGTTGATAATGGCACTCACATGTTAGACTTAAAAGCGAATATTACTCCCATTGGTTTGATAGTACTAAGTAAAGCAACACAATCCCCGAGACTGTTGTAGATATTGCTCTCTATCACCTGTACGATTAGTAGGGAAGCTATACTACGGCCTTTATTGTAACATCTGGCATATTGCCATTGTATGGTAAGTGATCAGTCTTCATTTTGTGTAATAGACATAATGAATGTATAGAGTTAAAGAAAGGCAAGACAACAAAAGAGCTAGCTCAAGCAACAACTATCAAACTGGAGGCCCCGTGCACTGAGCAACCCGGTTTTCTGCAAAGTCAGTCTTGATCTTATAGAATCTCAAAGGTTCGGAAGGACATACCCTCAGGTTTCAGAGCCAGTTCTAGCAGTAAATAATGGCGCAGGTAGCGGGCCATGTAATGCAGAACTGAGGAGGCGCGAACAACGGGCAGTTGGTGAGGCAGTCCCAGTAGCCAGAGGCGCACTCGGCGGTGATGACAGCAAAACCATCTTCGGTCTCTTTGAAGGCCTCGGCTGTACGAAGAGTCAGTTTCAATCGGAATCAGATGGTTGGAAGGATATGTACGCTTCAGGGCACTGGAGCCTGCAATGAGGGCGAGGGGCAAGATGGCGGACGAGAAACGCATTGCGACGAAGATGGTGTTGAGGGCTGGGCTAAGTTGCTCGTCTGAAAGGATCGCTGTAGGTTATGAAGAATGTAGAGGGTTGTCTGGGAGCTCATCTGGGTTGGGGCATCAGGAGGGTTTATATGCACTCCAAGGCTGGTAGGCATCCTACTTTAATAGTACTTTTACCGCAGAATCTTTGAAGTTTCAGGCGTGCGACATCGCAATCCACCCCTCTGGGCACAGTACTGGTGGAACTGTGTTGAAAGATTTCCATCTATTAAACGCCGAAACCCGACGAATAATGTTTCCAGAGGCAGAGGAGGGGCAGCACTCCGAGGGCACATTGGCAAAGGAGGCATCGCACTAAAACAGCCATTGCATAGTAGGTATATGCTCTGCTACTGGCCACGCCTTCTAGAGCTGTACATGCCGGAAGCATCTCCGGGATCGATCAAGTAATCTCAGAGAGAGGAGTACGCCTTGGCTTGGCAGGTCCAATATATTAGGGCTGAAAGGTTACATCCTGCCAAGAGCTGAACTGACAGCCAGTGGGGCAATCCGGTCATCATCCGGGGTACTCAGGGCACAATAGGAAGAAGGAATCGGGCTGAGTGGGCGGAGATTCGCCAATCCTTGCTGCCTTCATCTTTTGGGCTTTGCATTGGTGGAAAGTCACCGTCCTTTCATGGACGGTGGTGATTTGAGCAAGGATATCGTTCTAATCCAAGTATTTCTTGTAGCGTCTAGACATGGATATAGATTTTACTGAAGTCGGGCACGCGGACCCGCGGCTCCGTGTAATGTACAGTTCTAGTTAACCGCATGTATAAACCAGTACCTAATGGAACCCGACCAGGTATTGTGTTGACAGAGAACTACGAAGTCACACCCTGCTCATTTGTCAAAGTCACGTCTTCGCATATCCTCCGCTAGATCGAATCATATCAGAGATTATACGGTCCGACAACCCAACGGACTACATAGTTTCTCAACTCTTGGAGGCTTTTGAGGTATGGCACGGTAATCTGCTACACCTACGACCCCTCATCCCTCGAACAGCCAAGGTAGCCTCCGTGACTAAAGTGGTATAACTGGGCAATATAGTAATTGTCTAGCATCCCAGATGCCTTGATTGTGAGTCGACACGACTGGGGTATGCGATGTCAGATGCGGAGTTGGGGCGAAAAGCTAGTATAGTTCGCACTCGAATTACCCTTTGAGTATGATTTCGCGCCCAGGCCCCACATTCTGCTGCGTAGCGTACAGTAGTTGTGGAACATTCATCCGCTAAACTAGCAATCATATCAGTGCCCTGTGCGGCTGAGGCTACGGTTGGCGTGGTCCTTGGCAGTTTATTATCCTTGTCTATGCCAGGTATCGAGCTGACGCCGTCATATCCCTGATTGTACCAATGCCTAGTAGTGCCCTGTATCTGGTCTTGAAGAAGGACAAAGTCATAGAGCATGATGTGTGTGATACCAACATCGGCGGCTCCCACACTGCGTATTACTGACTGCACACAACCGAGGTATATCTCAGAGGTTACGGGCTTAAGTTTTGCGCATGAGCAAATTAGTATCAAAGCATTTATGTCGATATCCCCCATTATTCATTCGTTATTTGAGATGTAGTTGTATGTTTACATTGTCCCTCTTTAATGCTTCATCCCTTGTGCGGCAGGGACCGGGGTGCACATCGTGTCGATGGTCATTTAGTCACATGCCCTGGAGGTCTAGCGTGATCAGGAAGGTGTGGGCCTACAATTCCTATTTATCTACCACACATCTGCCATATAAGTGGTTGTTATGGAGTTACTGGTGCGCTCTTAACTGTATCCTAGCAAGCGTAACCACATGACTCTCGTAAGTCTGACTCGTACATGCGTGATAATCAAGTACACTTCTCTCAACCTTCTTCATGTACCACTCTGCCGAGTTCTAGGATATATATTTGCCTATCGGCTTTTGTAGTTTTCGTCCACGCTGACCCAGAGTTACCCGGTGTCGATATATATTCCTATCTAGAACCTAAGCTAAACGAGAGACACCTCTAATAGAAGCAAAACGGAAACGCACAACCAAAGAAGACAGCGAAGCAATACAATCAACCCGCTCAGTTGAAATTCTGCTCCCACGACCACCGTTTCTCGTCAACAATGCTATCATACTTGAACATCCGAAATGACTGACCACCCGTATACTCAGTACAATTCACCTTGAACCAATCACTACGCAGCTTTTGAGTGCGATACTGATTCGAAAAGCCCGCGTCAAGCCTCACCCACTGATAACCTAGAAACATCATCATCGAAGTGTCAATATTGAATTCACCCAGGCGCGAAACCGCCAGTTCATTGGGGTAATCGACGAGCACTGAGATTGGTGTTAGCGATCTCCCTGCAGCCGAGCGCATGCAGCAAACATGGAAGCTCAAGGGTCGTCGGCCGTTATCCCCAATTGCCTTTTTGAGGACCGTGGTGAAGCTTATGCGGATCTGGTCTTCGTCGAACTCTATCGCCTCGACATCGTCGCCCGGGAGGGGTTGGCACTCGTAGAGCCGGGGGGTGGTGTTTGCGGGGCCGTCAAGGGAGCCCTGGGGTACGAAGTCTTTGGCGTTTAGAGTTGAGATTGCGTCGGTTAGGCGACGATGTAAGCCGTGAAGAGAAGTCATGTTTGGTTCTTGATAGAGTAGTTGGTATTAACTGCGACTTGATATTTTGGTTGTGATGGAGCATGAACGGAAATATATAGCCGAGGACCAGCATCTGAGGGTGCTTTTATACTCTAAATGTCAGTCGGGGATTCTATAAAGATCATGATGGAGGGCTTGAGGATTGTTCAAAGCAGACTATCAGATCGAGACAGAGGTCATTGAATGTTCGGATCATCTCTAAACCAACCTGGCTCAATGTATGGAAATTTGAAAGCTTCTTTGAGCAGCATGACGCTGCGTATATAATGCTCATTGCTTGTTTGTTTTAGTAACTCATTCTGTACATTGGGTTAAAGTTGTATGAGAGGATGAAAACAAAGAAAACAATCGCTCTCCAATCTGGCAGCGCCCTTGGGTTATTTCTTCTGGTCTTGTCACTACTTCCTGACGAGTCGGGTACATTTCGTTAACACGTACAAGAGCTAAACGAGAAAGTTGTTTAGTAACCGCGATGGTGGGCACTGGTATTCCCATCCCTTCAACACCATCATGTTACTGACACTACACACCGGAAGTTACACGTTAGGTCTCCGGGCCTCGTACCGCCTGCGCAGTGATTGCTTTCCTGTTACCAGCATTCGAGAATATATTGCTAATGGGCTACCTTGATTAGGCTGGATACCTCGAGAACCGCCCGGATATTCACCATAGACACCGTGTAAACAGCGATTATGTATCGTAATCCGTGTCCAGCTATAGCGCGAGCAAAAGCAAAGTCCTCAGATTCGGCTGGACGATCTGTCTGGCTAATGCCCCGCACATGATGATTGGCATGCGAACAGCAACAGCATAAATTTAGAGGCTCGCTCCGCGGGCAGAGGCCTTTGATACAACAGAATGATACCCAGGGCCCCCCCGCTCGCAACAGAACCATACAAGAGTAGAAATTTGCATGTGCTCACGCATTATACTACTAGCCAACTTGCGTGAGGCTTGAACGCGGTTATGCCCGGGTGAAAATAGGGTGAGGCCGATTTATGGTCGCACGGCTCTAAGAGATCAGGGTGAGATTGGGTAGATTGACTATCACTTGAAATACCAGCACCTAGCATAGTGTTATAAGATGCTGTCTGTACCCGGCCAAGAGTTGGGTATAAGCGCCTGGGGACCAATAGATTCCCAGCTTCATAACCTAGGCATCTCGGAAGATAAGGCTGTAAACACAAAGTAGGAAGGCTGGCATAAAGGGCCCAGGAGGCGAGGCTAGAAGGACTTAACCTGTATTTGGGGCGGGCACCATAAATAGTAGGGTACATTCTCTAGCAAGACAGATATGAAATCAAAGTCTGTCATTTGTTTGGCGCTATGAGTCCCACTGTGAGAAAGTGTCAGACTCCGATATTCACTTGATGCAGACAAAGAAAGGAGGCTGCATGGTGTAACACTGGCCCACCATAAATATAGCCATATCTCACCTGTCCCCCTCTCCAGAGTCCATCCTTATCATTCTAACCTCCCGTCGATAATAAGTAGGCTACCTAGTCCCCGTTTCCAGACAACGCCTCTTGCTAAACCAACAGTACACCCCTGGCGATTCTCCATTGAAAATCACCAACGAAAACAAAATGGCCATCTTGTCTCCTCTCCCAGCCTACCTCATCGGCACCCTCTGTCTTGCCCTCGGCGTCAACGGCCTTTTTCGCCCAGAGGAAGAATATCCGCGCTTCGGTCTCCCGCTCGAACCTCCCGCTCCGGCTTCAACCGGCACCACCATCACGAGTGCTTCTCCAAACGCAAGCCGCAGGACTAGGTCCTCTCTGACTTCAACCGGAAACGGCACGGGAACAGTCTCCCCGCTCATCTACCTGAAATCGATCCGCGAAATCACGTATGGGCTCGCCCTCGTCGCTTTGCAGTACCCGGGGAAGAACGGGTAATTACAACGCTTGCGGCGGTCATTTCGCTGGCTGGGCTCGGTGATGGGTTTGTTAGGCCCACGGGGGCGACAGGAGGAGCAAGGCGTTTAATCACTGGGGGAAGTTTGTTGGGCTTTTGGGGTGGGCTGCTTGGAGGGGGTGCTCGTTCTAGGGAGGCGATAGGACACTAGGCTGCTTGGTCATAGTAATGCAGTGAGGTATTGGATGCGAGAGAACATCGTGAATCGTCAGCTTTCGTCAGTGTGATTCTGGCTGGTTCTTTGCGATTGTCTATTTGTTACGAGACTCAAATATCACACTCATAGTTATCTACTGAATAGCAAAATCTACCTTGTTTATTCTTCGGTCCTCAAATCCCCTCGAATTCAGACATCAGCCTGGCTTTCCTGTCGCTCACCCTTCTCATTCTCACCACCAGCAGCCCCATCGTCAAGCCCAAACTCCGTCTCCAGCGTCTTCCGCAACTCCACGTGGCTCTCCATCCACGCAACCAAAAAGCCCACCCCCGCAAAAACAACCGAAACGCGCCACACCCACTTCAACGCCCCCGCATAAACACGCACAACAACAGGCCTCAGCTCCACCGGCAACGCGGCAATGATCTCGCCCGACGCCTCCTGGTACGCATTCCGGGCATCCGGCAGCGCCGCAACCCGATAATCCCCGTCGACGCCGGCCGCCCGCAATCCCGCCAAAAACCGATTATTGAAGATCGCCGCCGGGATCGCGACGCCCCAGACAGACCCAAAGGACCGCAGAAACGCCCATGTCGCCGTGGGGGAGGCGAAGTCGGATTCAGCGAGCTCGGCCTGTGCCGCGGGGAGGGTGGATGTGATGATCAGGCCGGAGCCGAGGGTTGCAAGAATCTGGAAGCCGACCCAGGCGGCTGTTGAGGTGGACTTGTCAAGGAGGGTGAATAGGCCTAGGCCGAGGGTCATGAGTGCGAACCCAGTGATCAGGATAAGCTTTTAGCGGCTTGTCTTTGTGATTAGGACGCCGCCGAGGATTACACCCGGGATGACGACGATTACGGTTGGGAGGAGCTGCACGCCTGAGCGGGTGGGGCTGCTTTGGAGGATGGACTGGAAGTATACCGGGAGGCAGTAGATTGTCCAGTAGAGGAGGGTGCCGTGGAGGAAGCTAAAGATGAATGCGGAGAGGGAGGTGCGGTTGCTAAAGATGCGCGGGGGGGGGCGGGGGGGTAGTCAGTTCGGGACAAAGGCGGGGTGAGGCTTCGGTTGCAAACGGAGCTGCTAGGCCTGCGAGGCCGAGGAGGAGAGGAAGCAGAACGTGCCGGCTTGACCAGGGCTGTGTTGTTCCGCCGAAGCTCAGTTTACTTCCTCCTGACCTGCATAAGCTATTTGATCGCCAAACGAATCTTTGTTTTCACTGGAGGTGTTCGGCCTCTCAGCAGAACAGACTGGCAAAGAGCACCTTTGCCTCATGGGTCACCTGCTTAACGGGCGTGATAATATGAATGAGACCTTTGTAAGCATCTGACGGACAGGTTGGCCCCCGAATTTGGAGCTAAGAACATTGAGCGGCTTGCATCACTCCTTTCGTTGATGCCGACAAGACCCTAAAAAGCGAACATTAACAGCAGAGATACTCTGTCACCATTTCTTTGGTTGCAAATGTCGAGTGCTGGGTCTACCTTCTTCCAATTATTCACCGAATGGTAGATCTTACGATTTAGGCTTTTGAGAATCAACTCGCACCATCTTTCGAGATGTGATATGCCTTCTTGTCTGCGGGCTCTTGCAGAACATCATGAAGCGACTGAAGATTGTGTCAAGCCTCGTGGCAGCTAGAAGGCAAGTTGAGCTGTCCACAACTTGCAAACTCGGCGACCGTAGATTGGTTGCTCAAGTTTGCATAGAATCTTCCTGAATAGAAAGCGAGGAGAGTCTAGACTCTTCGTCTCCCCCGCTTGGTCATAAGCAGTACATGATAATCTAGTATATCAAATTCCTCTTATGGCACGCACTGTAACGACTGAATGACATGGAAAACAATTACAGACCCCCATTGTTATTCGTCAGGTTATTCTCACCTCGCCCTTGTCATTCCAAGGCCAGATGACTCGTTTAGCAACTATCACCGCGAACAATAACATTCCAGTTAGTGTTATGAAAGGCCTGTCCTGCCACTTGATCATACCACCCGATGGACACAACGCAACTCATTAGTGCATCTGCCCCATCAGCGATACTACCGTACGATTCGAGCTGCTTGAACTGGGGAGACTTTGCACAGCAATCAATCTGTCAGCTTTATACTATGATTTCTCTCAATCGCATCGGAGAGGAAGAGTCAAGAAAGCTCACATCGTTGCACCACCAAATAGCCGCATTGTAGCTGCAGCTAACACGACCCCAGGTCCCTGGTCCTGGTCCATGCCCTGGACGGCCCGGAACGAGCCTAAGGTAGTTGATATCTTCCTGGATGCGCGGCCTAAATAGATGGATCATGCATATGGAATTAGTTTGGCATTTCGTAGTTTCAGAGAATCCTGCTAGGCGGAAGACAGGACATGCGATCTTAGGATATAGGGAGAGATCGAATGTTCACTTTTTTTCGAGTGTGGTTAACAACCTGCACATATATTCTGACCGTGGTATGATTAGCTTAGAGATACGCCCAGCAATTCGGCCCCTAGCCGCACGTCAGCAGTTTCATGCTGTATTTAATGTATAGCCAAGGGCATCATTTAAGGTGTCATGGCGGGAATACTTAGATATCTGATCGGATATAAGATTCAATTCACATTCAAGGCCAAGTTGGATTTCCACCAGGACCTTCGTAACATCCACATGGTTGTTCTCGGATTTGATGGCCATAGTCCGTCACCAAGGCCTAGATTGCGACTGGATGCAACTGGTTAGCCTAGACATGACCAAATGCCGTAACAGTTTTGAGAGCTTGATCCATCAAGTACGAGCCAAACCGATTTCGCGCCCAATCTTCCAACGCAGCCAGCCCAGGCAGAGTCAAAGCAGCACTCCCGGAGACTCATCAATGAGCTGGGTGGTCTCTAATAATAAGTATCTTATCATCACCACCGCAATACCATTTCCGCGCATATGAAGGCATATAGTCAGCACGAGTATCGGCAGCGGGACCAGACTGATAGCGCCATCCATACGCTGCACCACCTCCGGGAATGCAAATTGAGATAATAGCCTCGGAGGCAGGCTGCTGCATGTCGGAATGGATATACACTAGTATATGTCCGCAGTAGAATTCCATCACTTTATTAATGCCAGCGATACTTGCCACAGGCACATCCCAGCCAGGCACATTTCGACAATTGGCAGGGATAGCACCAGGTTCGCGACAACAGATGGATGTATTGACCTTTCAAGACCTAGATAGATAAGAGTACTATATACTGCACATTCACGCACAAGCACACTGTAAGATGACCGATGAAGGGGTAGCAATACCCCAGGAGCTGGATTCTTCGCAGACCTGCCTCGGGGCATAATATGGTCTACTCTGAATCTGAATATATATCTGTTAATTTATCTAGATCTCAAATAATCAAAGGTGGGACAAGTGCACAGCATAAATGCCCTGTGGATTGGAATGCTAAGTTGCTTTGTGGATGAAACTATCTCTACGGCCCGATGCTCTACCCTGCTGGAGTACCTCTACAGTTTCTACGACGGTCTTTCCTAGCCAGTCAAGCACACGCGGATGATATAACCATCAAAGTTGTACTAGACCACGACTCTAGATCATGATCAGTGCATGGATGAAAGCTGCATTAATCACATATATCAGCCTGACGTCTGAGCGACGTGATGGAGCCTCCGTAAAATTCAATCCCCCAAGAAGGTAGGTCCTTAACCTTACCGGCCCACTGAGGTGAGACTCACTGCAGTACTTTCGGCAGGAAATCCTCTGCGGCTCCAGCTTTAGCTCCCCCGCGTAGTTGGCCAGTAAAACGCTTGCCAGAGTTCAGGGACAGGTACCATAATCGTGTAGTATTGGCTTTCTTAATAACTCTAGTCAAAGGTGCGAGATACGCCAAATTTGAAATTGAATTTCCATTGAACGAAAAGATGTCCACGATTCTGTTGAAGAAATGTTCATGACAGGGCAGTATATTGACGGGCTAATACCCAAGCCTCGCAAGTGCGCCATCGCCAATAGGAACAAGGGGCCTCTGACCTGCATCCCCACGTCTACGCTCAAGCCAAACGGTGATAAACTCACCGTCAAACCTGGTCGACGGAGTGAGATTAGGAGACGCTAAACTAAACACTGTTGAACCGCAAGAAATGCACGTACCTAGCACCATCCATATTGGCACACGCGTACTGGGCATCCTCCACCCGTGAATATATGATTCTTGCTGTACCTGATCTCTCTGATAACTGACTCCTGCAATTCCCAAGTTGAACAAGGCAACTGGTGTATGAGAAGGTGCCACTTACTCGGGAAAGCCGGTCTCGTGTCTGGGGTTGTTGAGGGAATACTGCACCTCGAGATTTGCTGGACTTAACTGGCAATGTCAAAGATGTGTTTCGAATCATTACCGCGAGCGCAGAATGGGTTATGACATACTGCTATTTCAACAATATGTCCATAAGCGGAGAACTCGAGATGTAACGTTTCTCGTGCTGTGTGGGTGGACAATCCTCTGTGGAAAGTTAGGGGCTAGAGGCAATATAATTAAACCGCTGAATTTTCATACTGAACTCCAATCTCGCACCTTCCTGCAGGCTAAGTCGTAATAGAGCCTCTGTGCCGTGAAGATCCCACTTCGGGATTGGGTGGTTTCAAGGTTGCCGGAACTGAAAGGACAATATTCTCATATGTGTCGGAGTGTACGTCAAATATGTCAAACATAGTGGTCGTAACAGCCTATAGGTGTCTCAGTTAGACAGCGAGGCTTTGTAAATGGCTGTTGGAAAGGACTACCACTGTACTTGCAATCGCCTTATCCTGGTGCAGGTAGTGCTGCATTGCCTCGATATCCCGTCGTATGAAGGGATTGGCACCGACTAAAACAATGTTTACGCTGCACTGTGCCGGCAAAACACTGTGAAGGCGAAGTTTCTTTCCGCATTGCAAGATATCCCTCTCCATTAATTTCAGATTTGGGGTCGGAAGCTCCCCCAGAACATGGATATGATTGAGCCTTAGATGATCCCGTGTCGTCCCAGAACTGGCGGCAAAAGCATATAGGACTTGGGCGAAGGTATGGTTTGGATGACCAGGGCTCACCTCCTGGGATCTAAGGACTAAATTGAGACGATGTACCAGCTCGGCGATTATCTCCTGCTCGTATCCGGAATAATCCAGGGATGCACTTGATGAGATTGCGGTTCGAGTGTTCATGAAATGCGCCATATCGGAAGGCGCGTCGCTCTCAATGCCTCGATTTCCAGGAGTTATATCGCGCATTGCTAGCTGCTCATGCAGCACGCCAGTCGGCTCTTCTGGCTTTGCCTCAATGACGAAGCTTGCAGAGAGCTCGAAGAGTCTATCTACTTTGTGGTTGAGCTGCAGTAGACCGGTCTTGATCGATGAGATGCCTTCAGAATCGCCAATCCCTGCGCCTCACAGTAGTCAACACGAATATATGCCCGAATCAGAAGCTGTAATAATTGAAGCATTTACCATACTTTGTTCGGGATACTATATCCCACAGAATGCGATTAATAGCCAACCAAGGATAAGGTAATGTCTGAGAGTCGACAGACCCAACGGAGTGAAAGAAAACTCGAAGGCGATCTCCGATATGCTCGCACAAGGCCATATTCTCTTCCCACTGCCTAAAGGTCGGCGAGTGCATGCCTGGGTAGTTAGGAACGGTTATAGACTGGAGAAGCCCGTCAAGAGCTGCCAGGCATTCCTTCTGCACTGACTCTGATAGCATAATGTATAGTTGTTTCCACAAGTGCTAGGAGGATCAATCTGCTGTCAGGTAAGGTGCAGCTGAAGTGTTATTCTGTCTGCCGACCCCGCATCACCTGATTCTCGCTCAGCCTCAGCCTTGGGCTCGACTCTGCAACCCCGCTTTTAATCCATCCATCGTCCATCCCATCACCGGTCCTCATCCGATTGCTCTGTCAGAGTTCTTGTAGGTCCATACAATGTCCGGCATTGAAATAGGTGGCCTAGTGCTAGCCGTCTTTCCGCTCGTCATCGCTACACTCGACCAGTATACAACTGGGCTGGAGGTCCTTCGCATCTGGGAGACGAAACATTACGAAGATGAGATCCGGGCCATTCGCCTTGAAATTGAAGTGCAATCAACAATCTTTCGAAACACGTATTTGAACCTACTGCGGCTCTTCCTAGACAAGAAGTCCCTCGTGAAGATCTTGATGGAGCCAAGTGGGTTTGAGAAGCACAGTGCGCTGATTGCGCCGCACCTGAAACGACACCTCGGTGTCCAGTGGCAGATGTATTCAAGGCTGATGGAAAAACTGCGTAACTTGTTGACCACTCTTCGGCTCCACGTTGACAGGGTAATATCGTGCCTTCTCCTTTATGCTATGCTCATTATCGTTGACACAGCAATGTTGATCGCAGACCCGTCCAACTTCTGCCAAAGACTGGAAGTCGAAGGTCTCGTCCGCAACGAAACCAATACGCTTTAGTTTTACTGTTAAGCACCGCCAGGGCCTACTGCAGAAGATAAAAGAAGCAAATGCTGACTTCCACAGGCTCGTGGAACAGAAAGATGCTCTGAAGGATTTAGGCGGGCTGCTAGCACATCAAACCCAACTAAAATCAAATCGAGGGCGGCGTGAAGAGACCACGACATTGTTGAACTTGCTCAAGATCCATTTGAAGGACTGCCCCCAATTGCATGAGCACTCTCTGGGCTTATCGCTGGGGTTTCTCAAGCCGTACAACAATGACGGTCACTCGATGAAATCGGATGACGAAGAGGAAGTGCTCGTTGAAACACCCGTTGAGATATGGATTGAGTCGCGCTGGCAGGATCCCACTCAGCCCGGGCCAGCGTTGAGTGAAAGGGTAGTCTATAGCATTCAGCCCTGCAAGCACCTCAACTGCACCAGTGGCTCTTTGTGTCCCGTGTCGGTCCCAACTAATCAGACAGAACGGCGCCCGCGCCGCTATATCGCACATAGACACGGCCCAAAGTCCAAAGGCCTGTGTCCATCACTAACAGCATCGAACGAGAGAGCCAGTCCAATTACCAATTCCCAGGGTGCGGCGGCCAGCCACCATACCTTCAGCATGATTCGCTGTGGCTCTCGACCCGGAGATATCTCGCTGCATGATGTTCTCCACGGTGGTAACAAATTCCGCCGGTTTCCGGGATACTTCTATGAAAGAGACAGGCTCCTCTTCGCCTCGCTCATTGCATTGTCTGTTGTATATCTGGATAGATCTCCGTGGTTAACTCTGTGCCCTTTGCCAAGCAGCTGTTTTTTGCGCTCGAAAAGGACGATATCACCACAGCTTCGTGGCAGGACCCTTACTTGAAGCAGGAACATACAGTGACGCCGGGGGCTTACTCTGTGGATGATGCGAATTATCAAACAGCCGGACGGACTTCAGTGACTGCAACATTCGGTGTACGAAACCGCGTACTATACAACCTCGGCATCATACTTCTAGAGCTCGTTCTGAACGAGCCTCTCTCTCTGCATCGCGAACTGCCACCAACTTGACCGAAACCGAAGATCAGACTGCGTGGCGTCTCGAGCAAGAGGTCTGCGGCAGGGCTGGCCCTATCTGGGCCGATATCGTGTCGAACTGCCTTCATTGTCCCTTTGAGGGGAATCTAAGTTTGGATGATGATCACTTTGTATCTGCAGTTCATGGACATATTATCCAGCCCTTGCTAGATATGCTTCATCCGCTCAGTCAGCGGGGTACCGGCTAGAAGACCGTCCATGCTATTGAGCAGGAGGTCATGAAAAACCCCCTTTTCTGTACCGGCACGTCGTCACGGTCGATCCTGTCTACAATGGGTACAATGACGCATACATGGTACCTATATGTCTTGACTTCACATTGCTTCTAGTGTACGAGCTGAGGACTCTGAAATGAATGCTAACGTAAGCTCTCAGAAGGCAGCACCTGGCAGTCCCAATGCATAACTTTCTCAGGAGTCCTCATTCTATTTTTGTCAATTAAAAAACATCCGACCATTAAAGCACATAACCAATATCATCTAACATTCCATTTTCTTAACCTGTCACATGACTACCCTCATAAATATGTATTTATAATCATCCACGACGCTGAACCGGAGTTACCGGCATATCCGGGCCATATCCGCATGGCTCGTATGCGTATAGCAGCATTTATATAAACAGCTGCACCTACCCTAAAGTAGGTATATTCCTCATAGTCACTAACCCTACACCCTTTTCTTGTCAACATTATAGCAGTCACAACACGAACGCCACAAAAGTATGGCCATCTCCACCTCATCTTCTGCTTCTTACAAGGGCAAACAATTCACCATCTTCGTCACCCTCCGCGTCGCAGTAGAGAACATTGAGAAATTCAAAGCCGTTCATCGCCCACTATGGAAGTATGTGGCAGCCGAGCCGGAGAACATTCTCTTCGATGTCTTCGAAGATCTCGATGCACCGGGTCGGTTCCGTTTTGTAGAGGTGTGGAATCAGGGGAGGGAGTGGTTTGAGACGGTCTGTTTTCCTTGCGTCGAACGAATATAGTTGATTTGATATGAGGGTTACTGACAGGACAATCAAGCAACAAATCACGAAGCCGTATTATCGTATTCTCTGGGAAGAATCACAGCCGCTGTGGATTGAAGATAGTGCGTTATTCCACCCCCTTAGCGGACATTCCGTCTTTTTGGGGTTTATGGTAGATAGATTGGTGTTAATGCTTATATTTGTCATTCACACGACAGAGAAATTCGAGTACTACGAGCGCACGGGGGAGGGCTTTGCTGTTAAGGAGAAATACCTTGAATGGTAACCCGACATATGACTGAGGCTAGAATGGCGGGCATTGCTACAGCGTCGAAATTGCGGAGGCCATGATTTACTTGAAGATGAAGGGATGCCCGTTTGACTCGGGGGATTGGTTCTTCTCAGACGGTTATATATCTGCTTGGCCAGTCTTTCATAAGCTCCTCTGCGGCATGTTGGCAGTTGGTCTAAGCACATATCGTCCTGTCAGCTTACATTGAATCAAGCTTCGTGCATCTCAGATCATGCTTCTACATGGGGTTTTTTTGTGACGAATTCCATAAAGCCATCGTATATACCATCAGAGGCAAACTAAAAGGAATTTACTGTGACGATGCTGAGGTGATAGAAGCGATTCGATGGAGTATCTCCTAGCAGTGAGCAAGGCTAGCTATAACGGCGCGAAAGTGCCATGATATTTTACCGAACGATCACATAAAACCGTCACCTGGGTAGTAAAGAGCGGTCTTGAGATCTCATCAGCTAGGCGTTCACTCAAAGCAATATCAGAGCTCACATCATGATATTGCCTCAGGTTTTACGCCATTGACAGACCCGGGTGGGAGGTTATACTTCGCGAACCGGCGGGGTAACTAACAAGGGTGGCCCGGGGGAATCCAGTGCCCCGTGGGAAAAAGGCGGGGTTCTCTGCAGTCACTACTTCCAGCCAGTGCGGGCGAGAAAGCGAATTCTGCTGCGTCTATTAGTTAAGGCACTGCTTGAATTCAATTAACCAATTGCCACCACAGACCCGGGAATCTTGTCCGAGCGGCGACCCGGTCGGCCGAAAATGACTACCGGGCTAGAACCGGCTTGCTGGTCGGTGGATCGGGGATCGCTTAACCCTTTCAAGGGACTTTTCTGACATCACATTTCCTGTTCCTGTACCATGACGTTCAGAATCCGGATGCGAACTCGGCCCACCTTCTCTGCAGGATATGCGGAACGGGCCCACGGGGGGTGCAAATCGGTCCCCTCGGATCGGTACGTCATCATTCGACCCGACAACTTATTTCATGCCCGCGTCGCCTTCGACTCTCATTTCATACTTCGTACTTTACTTCCTACACTTCACACTAAACCAATCAGCCATAATGTCCCCCACAACAAGAAAGATCGTCTGTTTTTCAGGTATGCACACTAAACATTCCCCACCCCCGCTAAATACTCACCCCCTTACCTCCTGCAGACTTCGACGGCACCATCTTCATGCAAGACACCGGCCACGTCCTCTTCGACAACCTCGGCTGCGGCGAGGAGCGCCGCCGCATCCTCGACGAGCAAATCAAGTCTGGCGAGCGCTCCTTCCGCGAAGTCTCCGAAGAAATGTGGGGCTCGCTGCGCGTCCCCTTCGAAGACGGCTTCCAGATCATGCAGAAGGAGCTCGAGATCGACCCCGGCTTCCGGGACTTCCACCAGTTCTGTATCGCCAACGACATCGACTTCAACGTGATCAGTGCTGGACTTAAGCCGATCCTGCGGAAAGTGCTGTCGATATACCTGGGTGATGCCGAGGCCGCGAGTATCGATATTGTGGCCAATGATGCGCAGATTAAAGACGATGGGTCGGAGTGGAAGCCGATCTGGCGGCATGATACCCCGCTGGGGCATGATAAGGAGTTGTCTGTGAAGGAGGGTCGGGCGCTGGTCGCTGAGGAGGAGGGGGAGATTCCGCTGATTATTTTTATTGGCGATGGTGTGTCGGATCTTCCGGCTGCACGGGAGGCAGATGTTCTCTTTGCTCGGAGGGGATTGCGGCTAGAGGAATACTGCATTGAGAACAACATTCCGTATCATGCGTTTGACTCATTCACAGATATCAGGCGCGAGGTTGAGGCGATCATGCAGGAGGACCAGCAGAAGACTGGTGGCGTGGGCAAGCCTGCTCGCTTCAATCCCCGTGCGAATATGTGGCGCCGGGTGTCTAGCAAGAAAGCTGTAAGTCTACCCCAACGATTGATATTGCGCTTTATGCGCGTGCTGGATGCTGAACTATCGCAGGTCCCTCAATTTGTTGCTGCCACCCCATCAAGAGAGGACAAGATGTTCCTGTGGCCTGAGAATTTCTCAGAATATGCACCACCAGCCCAGACTGGCAATGTCCCGGCTTGAAGATGTTTAATCTGCTGATTCGTCCAGATGACATTCCACTGATCTCTAAATACACCTGTAAATAGAAAATAGAGTAGATATATATCACGAAACTTAATGAAATTATAAGATCAATCCCGCATGCCTTCATGGTGCGAAAGCTCCCACTCGCAGGAAACCGCCATTGCCGACCTTCGGAATCTATCCTGATACTATTCATTCAGCCCACACGCCTTGCTTGAGAAGCTTTCACCATGTGGCCTGAATTGCTATGCTGATTGGCTGCATGCATGAAAAGCGGGACTCAGGAAGCCAAGCTGGCGGATCCTGGATTTCGAGTGGCGACTGCTGTTCACCATTTAAGCTCAGACTTGGGCTGAGAGTAGTTTCTCGCTATTGATGCACTCTCATACGCCTTCTTTTAAATGTTATAATTACAAGAAATTGAACACGACCGACAGTCGCCGATAAGTATTTCGTGGCTGAAAATCATATCCTGTTCCCATGAAATGACGTTGGTATATATAGCCACAGCTTATACACCCTTCAAACCATCAACGCCCTTGAAGACCCCATCCGTCCACTTCCCCAGCTGCTCCGCAAACCCCTCCCCGTTCGCAGCGCCCGTCAGAACCCCCCTAACACCAACAGGCTCATAATAAGCTCCGCTAACAACATCCGGACTCGTAGCAGCCCAAAGATGGTTCCTAATCCCCGTCGACACAGGCACGCAAAATAGCGGCGCGATCGGCTGCGTCAGGTACGCAAGCCAGCTCTCCTGCTGCAGGGACCTTGCCATACCCGTAAGGATACGCCCGGGGTGGATCGCAACGGTTTTGATCTGTGGGCACGAGCGGCTTAGGTTCTGCATTAGGCCGAGTAGGGCGACTTTGCTTTGGCCGTAGCGTTTGGAGTAGGGCTGATCTATCATTAGCTTCGCTATCTGTCGCGTGCTGTCCACCTGTAGATATATGCCTATTAAGGCAAGGATGTAAAAGAAAGATGACCTACCAAGCTAGCACAATCCGTCCTAACAGCCTCGAAATCAACACCCCCCTCCGGCGCAAAAACGTATCCTTCACTCGAGACAACAACAATGCGTACATCACTCTTGCTCTCATCATTAAACACCCGCTCCGCAGAGCGAAGAAGAACCGGCATAAGCAACATCGTCAAAAGCGCATGACCAAGATAATTGATCCCAAAATGCACCTCGTATCCTTCTGCCGTTACCCCCGGACTGACACGAATAATCCCCGCATTCAAAATAAGGATATCAAGCCGCTCTTCCTGCGCCGTGAACCGCTCTGCGCATCGCCGCACACTAGCAAACGAGCCGAGATCGAGGTCTAGGAAGCGAATGTCCGTGCGAGGCTTCGCTGAGGATGAGGTTGAAGAAGGATCGTCGAGGGCATACGCCTCCTCATTAATCCGAGCCAGTAGCGCTTCCTGTTCCCTTTCGTTGAGTGGGAGATCAGCGATATATACACGCTTTGGTCGGCCGTAGCGGATGAGTTCGATGGCTGTTTGGCGCCCGAGATCCCCCGCTGCGCCGGTGATGAGGATCGTCTTGTCTGACAGAGATGGGATGTCGCGCGCGGGATCGAATGCGCGGGTGCCGGTGGAGGAGGCGGCGTTGTCAGACCCGAAGAGGGTGACGCGGAGCATGTCTTTTATTATGTTCATTGTGGCTGTGGGGCTTATGTAGTTGGTGTTGAGTTGAGGTGCGGTGGTAGATATAAGATGGTGCTCTATCAGATCTGGATGGAATCTTGTATTCTTTGTCGCTTTATGAAGACGGCGATTTGGTCTGCGAAGTACTTGAGAATAGGAAAAGGAAGCTGAGGCTGAGGAGCTGAAATGCAATATCAAGCTAGCGAGATAAGTCTATACTATTACGAGCTAGCATGGTCGTTTCCAGGGCCCTAGCGTTGAGGCTGAGCAATTTTGGCCCCAGTCGATAAAACACTGGTATATGGTGCTCGGACCATCCATTTCTGCTCACTCTCGCTCCTCCTTAAGATGTTGTCTTGTAGCAAATGTGGACACATAGCCTCGGGTTCCATGAATTTGAGCTTTAACCGGGTTGAAATAAAAGGCACGGTATTGAATGAGGACGCTAGCGAAGGGTTTAGAAACGCAAGTATAGACGCAGCCAGACGAGTCGTGAGTTCGCCATAGACTACGCATGGAACTCGCTGAACAAATCATATAATAGGACGATAAACGCAGGTCGATCAAACTGATCTGGGGGTAATTCCACTACAGTGGCCTGGTAAGAGCCATTCTATAGAGAGCTAGAACTGCATCAGGAGACTATATGTACAGCGCAGACCATCGCTTCTAAAGGAAAGCAAAAAGCACACCAATCATGCCAACAACCAGTGCCATGAGAGAAGGCAAGCGAGCAGATTGGTAAGCACCATCTTCGGGGATATAGCTGTCATCTCCATTCGCACTGGCGGTGTCATCAGATCCTGTATCGGAGCTGTTGGTGCTGGACTCCGTTTCCTCATCGCTGCCTCCGGCGGTAGTGGTATTGCCATTCTCTCCGGTGTCGCCAGGGTTATCGTCAGACGGTGAACTCTCGAAGGTCGTATCGTCATCGGCAGTATCGTCAGTGATACTATCCTCGTTGGTGGTATCATCACTGGTATCTTCGTTGCTGTTGTCATCATGATCATCGCTGTCCTCATCATCAGGCGTCTCAGAAACATCCGGAGTGGAACCACTATCCCCATTGTGCTCCTGATCTTCCGGCTCATCAGGTCTGGTACAGATCGCCGGGTCATTGCTGCCAGTACTGCCCTGCGCTTCATACAAACGGTACAACGTCTCGTTGCAGGGGATCACAGGCTCGTAGTCAAGACTAACAGACCCCAGATCGGCCATGCCGGGGAGGTAAATACTAGAACAAGGCCAATTAATAACCGCTTGCTGACTCAGGGCCAAAGGGGAATGAGCCCCAACGGCCCAGAAGATGACCGACTAACCTGTGTAATGTACCCCACACATAGAAGTTCGACGCAGTCTTAATAGTCGAGTAGAAGTCTAGGTCTGCTCGCGCGTTTATTGTCGCGCTAACCGTGGTGTCGCCCAGAGCGCCGAGGCTCACTCTACACAATGTTAGAATCACATATCGTCAGACACAGCGGTGGCTAGATATAGGAAAGAATGTACCTAGAAACACCGCCATAGACTTCCAACGACCCGCCTAGAGAGTGGAGTTTCGGCGCATCGAAGTCGAGCTCCTCCCCTCCTTCTTGGATATTTATCCTCAGCGCCCGCGAGAGAACCTGTAGTTCCGGAACGGAAACACTGGAATGCGCCCAGGCCCGTTAGCCACATGTAAAAACGGTAGATATATATCAGACAGGTAAACCAACCTTGCCACCGTCCCCGCAACTTCAAACCTACCGGCCGTCTCCAGCGCCGGAAGATCAACAGTTAGGGTCGGGAAATCGTCGTCGGGATAGATCCCACATCCTCGCGATCCGCAGAACTGGGCTTCGTCGTTCACTTTCTTCAGGCTGGACACGTTGATACTAGAAGACTGTCAGGGGATGGTTGAATGATATAGGGAGAGAGGGAAGCTCACGTCGTCCAACTGCCCTGAACCTTAACATTCTCTGCCCCGACTAGCTTGCCCAGATCAACCTCCGCGCCATCAGAGTCCTGGACGAGCACCACGTCACCGCTGGATTCTAGGTTCGGCAATATCGCATCACCCTTGAGGCCATAAAGCACGATGTTCTCGACATGCACCAAATCCTGCAGTTCAAACCGCGTGATATCCGGCGGGGTGTAATCTTCGGGAGTCCAAAACTCATTGGGCGGTCGCCACCAATACGAGGATTCGGGGACTGGAGTTGAGATGTTTCCTGCGAAATCGGTGACGCCGTTGAGGATAAACTCGCCGGAGAATTCAGGTAGGATCAGGATGTGCCCGGTGATAGAAGTGCAGCCTTCGAAGGCGATCAGCTGATCTGGGGAGCTGACGTGGAGGGTTTTCTCGTTGCTGGCGGGGTCGGATTCGCTGGTTGTTTCGCATTCGCGGGCGAAGGTGCCTGCGGATTTGGTGTTGGTCGGATAAATTTTATTTATCGGCTTGACTTACCTAGAGCGACGCTGCAAGCGACTAACACCAGTCGCGAGGCGATATGAGAGACCTTCATTGTCGCGGCTGATGGCTAACAACCGAGATCGGGTGGGGAGTGGAAGACAGATGAAAAGAGAGCCGCAAGGGATCAGCGGACCAAGGGATTATTATAGACAATGGATCCAGCCAGGAACCGAGATCGATGATGAAATTGCACGTTCAGGGCGTGCAGTGGTATTGGACACTCAGGGGCTTGGCTGCTTTAGGGCTTGCTCTAGCGTGGGCGTGAGATCCATCGGACTCCGGATAGGGTATCGTTTGGCGCGCCCGGCGGCGGTGGTGAGTGGTTATTCGTGGAGTTTCAGAGGTTTGATTGCAAGTGATGTTGGAAGGCTCCGGATATCACTTGTGAAGTCCGGTGTTCCCACTGGAAAGTAAAGGATAGGAGTATTCATATTCTATCTTCACCACGCAATTCACACTGAATATATATCAATAGAAGCCGCTCCCACGAAAGGCACAAGAAACCGCAGAACAATTTGCATCCTAGCATGAATAAACTAAGGATTTGAGTAGGGCTGCTGAACATCACATACATCCATTCTCGCATTGACTCCACATCTACCTATTCACCCGTCTCGTAAAAACAAGCTCCTGTGGCGGCGCCCCCGAGACAAAATGATCCTTAATCCGGCTGAAATAATCCTCGGCATCGAACTTTTGCCCCGGTGGAAACGCAATGTCAAACTCGTGCGCGATCCGCGCAACAACAGAGCGCAGCTCCATCATCGCCAGATTTCGCCCCGCGCAGTTCCCCGGGCCAGTGAGGAAGGGCATGTAAGCGGCCTTGTTGATGATCAACTCCGGATTTGATGTCCAGCGTTCCGGGAGGTAGTCTTTTGCACGGATGAAGTTTCGTTCATCTGGATGAGCAAAATTAGACGGATCATTGATGACGTGAAGACGGACTGAATTTAGGCACGGGGAGGTGGAATTAGGATAGTACGTACCTCGACTAAGCTGGTACGCTGGGATAGAGACAATGGTACCGCCGGGAATAAAAGTGTCTCCGATCTTCAGCCCCTCAGGGGGCGTCTCCCGTTGGGACCCGAAGAACACGGACGGGTAGAGGCGCATGCTCTCGTTAATAATTGCGTCGAGGACGGGTAGTGTGCGGCCGCAATTGAATCCATCCATGGCAAATATGGGGTCGACCTCCTCGCGCAGGCGTTGGAGCCACTGCGGATACAGAGCTAGGTTTACCAGGAGGAACGTTAGGGCTGTTGCAGTGGTGTCACTGTTGTTCAGTTGACGTTAGTGATTGAACGCAGAAAAGGGGGGCTGTGGCTGTAGCCCTGAGAGCTGCTTACCTTCCAGCGCCGACGATCAAACGACACTCCGAGTTGAGCAGGGCACGGCCGCTAGGAGTATCCTCCGTGTTGTTGAGGAGGTGGCTCAACAAATCCGGCTTTGGAATCTTCATCTGGCACTTTATAAGATTATGCCCCGAGAATATATATATCGGCCATAGGTTGACTCACATTCTTCCGCTTGATAACCAGTTTCTCTGAGTACTGATTCCACTCCCTCATAGGACCAATTGCCCAGGAAAACGTAGTTAGCATACCCATCAGCCAAGGCACGTGAAGCAGAAGCCCAATAGCATCAACACCCTTCTGGATGTTATCCAATACCGACTTGGCAGTCTCATTGGAGTTCCCCTCGGTATAGCCCATGGGTTCACCGAACGCCAACGCGCTCATCACATCATAGCTGTAGTGAATGCAGATCTCGTTGACGAGAATGGGCTTGTGTAGATTCTTGCTAATGCGCGAGAGGAGTTGGGTTGTGAGTTCTTCAACTCGTGGGGCAAAGTCGGAAAGTGCTGACATGGTTGTTGGCCTGGTAGTTTAGAAAATGTAATGTGGATCGCTTACAGATCTTGAACGCGTGATCCCAGACCTTTCGCCTCTGTCGGTGGAAGATTTTATCACGGGTCGTGTTGACTGATGTCTCCATCGAGTCATAGAAGGGACCCTTGCCAGTCGGCGACGCGAAGCCTAGGACCGGTGTGATGGCTGCTGCATCAAAGATAACAAGCTCACGGGGACCTGGATGGATGTTAACATAATAGAGATAATCATTGTATGGCTACATACCTGTCCTCACGAAGTCTCCATATTGTTTATGTAGCTCATTAAGGGTGCGATACCATCGGATCTTAGTTTCTAACACCTTGTTCAGGCTCCAGAGCTTGGTCAATCGAGCGCCGAAGGGGCCGGGGAAGTTCTTTAGGGGATGGAAGAAGGCGCGGTATAGGAGAATACTTGTCCAAAGGGAGATAACCAGAGAAAACCAAGCAAGGGACGCGATGGTATGCTTCCAGATGAATCCCTCGTACTCGCTGCTAATTCGAGGAAGTCCATTGGCAATCAAGAAGTAAGCTAAGACAAAAGACCCTGCAGTCGAGGCAGGCCGCTTGTCGACTTCGACATGTTTGAAAAAGAGGAGATGGAGAGCGACTCCTGTCAGACTGGCCGTCGCCAAAATTGTGGGCGTCAGCGATCGCTGGTCTTCCGCCATTACCCAGGGTAGACTGTGGTAAGAGAACAACAGGATCAGCGCGTGGAAGATGGCTATATTCACAAAGCCTTGTTGAGCGAGGGGCAGAAGTGTGAGAAGTTCCGTTCGCCCCTGTTAGGAAGCGCAAAAGCAACGTACGATGGTCAGGGAGAACTAATATTATTACCAGGGCTATTATCCCTAGCATGCTCGGCTAGTCTTACGTCCTAATATAACAAGCCGGCGCTGGTCTAAGAGCGGCACGTCAAAATTTCACCACGGTCTTGTCTGGCAGCCAAGATGCTAACTTTAGCGCATTTACCCCATGGCCTGCCATATGTCAATCTAATTCTCGTGTCTACTAACCGTTTTCATGCATGATCGCGGGCAGTGACGGCGCTTCCCGAGTCGGGTGTCTCGCCTTGTTGCCACTAAGCCCAATAGAAACCACTCTGGGGTATGGAGAAGCCACTCCTTGTGGACAAACGCCCAACCTAACCCCTGCTTGCGCTAGAGCGTATCCAGACAATGTGCAGCCGTTGGTGCGTTGGAGCAGTCGGACCGCTGGCCGTTAAAGACGCTACCGTGCGCGTCCCGCTCTCGAGGCCGGGATCATCCTTCGCCTGCAGCTAATCCGAAGTCTATTGGACAATTTACTTAAGCGCAATCAATCCCCGGCCTCCGCCTGAGAGACAGGCGGGACAATGGCGGGACATAGTTTGGCGGCTCGGTTCCGCGAAATCCATTTCGGAGCTTTGTTTTATGGACCTCGCACGAGAGCTGCGATTGGTACTCGTCAGTGCCACCTTCTGGGACAGGACAGTGAGCCTTGCCTATATCACCATTGTCCGCCGTTCAAAGCTCAATGTCTCTGTACTTTTTTCTACTCTCTTCCTCATCTGGTCCTCTTTGTGCACGCTCTCGTGTCTTGATCTCATGGGGGTTACCAATTCAGCCTGGTTGTTTACGCAAGATGGCCTCGATGGAAATTCAGGGCGCGATGCCACCGCCTGAAGGAATTAAGCCGGACTTTTCTCTCCGTCGGACATATCTACAGGAGAGATTCATCACGGTGTACGGCATCACCCTGGGAATAGCCATTCTCCTCCTGGTACTGCGACTGTACACGCGACTCTTTCTGATAAAATCCTTTGGGTTGGATGACTGTATGTTCCTCATGACTTTTGCTGTATGCAGCATGTCTAAGAGCTAACAAAATCACCGCAGGGGCTGTCATCGCATCCACTGTAAGACCTATAGCTTTCCAGCTTATCAGACCACTAACATTACATTAAGCTCTTCTCAATAGCGTTTTTCGTGCTGTGCTTCGTTTGTAAGTCTTCTTTCCTTCCCCTCGAAGCTATCACTGACCTAGTCCTCCCCCCAGCAATGGACTATGGCTTTGGAAGACATCTTTATGATGTCCCTGCCACAGCGCTTCCAATGTATCTCAAAGTAAGTCACTCATTCACCTCTAAACTCAGAAAGTCCACCTTGCACGGACATTAAATAATTACAACTAGCTTCTCATACCAATCGTGGTGACGTACTGCTGGGCCCCGTTCATGACCAAGTTCTCAATCCTTATACTGTACGTCTCTACCTGCAGAAACCAATAACCGAACTCGGGAATTTCTCTCCACTAACAATTCAACCGAAGATACCACCGTCTAAACCCCTCGAAGAACTTCCGCTACATCATATACTTCCTCATGTTCATAATCACCGGATACACACTGGCAACAACCATCGCAACAGCTGCCGGGTGCAACCCACTAAATACAGGGAAAACGCCCTGCATCAATAGTCTTGCCCTGTGGCAGGCAATCCTCAACATCGCAACGGACTTTGTCATGCTGTTGCTTCCGATTCCGCTACTGTGGGCGCTCCAGCTCCCACTCCTACAGAAGATCTCGCTGGATTTTATTTTCGCCATTGGATCTGCGTATGCATCTCACTACCTAGAATCTTACCCTCCTCGCGCTGTACAGGTATCGAATCGGATCTAACGGTCTTTTGAGAAACCACAGGGCAATGATCACGAGTATAGTCCGCATCACATATATCAGAAACATTCTCGATAAGCTCGACTTTACCTGGTACCAAGCAACTGTCTGTGTCTGGTCGTGAGTGTACCCTCCAGCCCCCCCACCCCCCCATCCCTTCCTGCGGCCTTCACGCGATGCTAAGTCCCATTCTTCTCCACAGCGCAATCGAACTCAACTTCGGCATAATGTGCAACTGCCTCGCCGTTCTCAAGCCCTTCGCCCGGCTGGTCCTCCCGATGCTCTTCCCCTCCTCTTCTTCCTCGGGTCGCGAGGCACACTACGGGTATTCCTCGCGGAACAGGAAGGGGACAGATGGTTCGCACCAGCTGCAGCCCTTCGACCGTATTGATGACGATGGTGGACGGGTTACAGGATTCATAAGATCGCAATCGGGGAAGAAACGTGGCGTGGGTCCTGGGATCACGGTGACAAGTACGTACCATGTCAACACGCGGGATGACCGGGAGGGGGATACAGAAAGTACGGAGAATATTATTGAGGCGAGGGGCATGGCGAGGGAGTATCATCGGATGGTTTAATTCAAACTTTGTGGGTGTCCTTTCTTAGTTTTCTTTCTTTTGTGTAATTGGTGTCTGTCGTCGGCTGCGGTATGTCGGATGGACTTTTTATTTATCTGTACCTGTATAGCTAGTCTAGCGTTCAGTGCAGATGCTTTCTGTGTGTTGTCTTTGGGACCTCACATAGCGGTATATGCTTGAAAATTAACGTGTACCAACAAGCATTTGTCATATGCTTTGAAATAATGGACTATAATCCTCCGACAGTGGCCTCATGGTCCAACTTACACCTGGTTAGGGCATGGGCGGGTGGTAGTTAGTGTTAGGCTTGGCACATGTCTGTTGTCATGAGGACGGGTGATAATATGATCCAATGGTATATATATCACGTATCTAGTGACTACCCTGAGTTTGGTAGCTTCTATCGGGAGCAGCAAAGTATGACCTATGACATTGTGGCATTTAGCTTAAACAAGCATCCAATCTATATTGATGGCTGTGCTAGTAACAGACGAAATCTATAATATAGCTATGAGCGTCTAGCATTTACAAGGCTATTCAAGAGAGGAACGGCTGCACAAGCTCAATAGACTTCTCATACAAGCGAGCCGCCTTTTCCTCATCGTAAGCCCACGCCGAATAACCAGGGTCAAATTGAGCAACACCAGGCTTCACGGGCGCCGCAATCTGGCAGTCCTCAAGATACTTTCCTCCTTTTCCTTCAAGCACCTTGGCCGTGGCCGCCCAAACCGAAGTGGCCGCCCCCTGACCTGCGCTCTTGAGAAGCTTGGCCAGACCAGGATCAGTTCCTAGACCTTTCATGTGTTCTTCAGAGAAATGTTGCATCAGGCCAGTTACAATGCCGCCCGGATGCACAGCCCACGAATGCACGCCCTTGGGCCCAAAATGACGCTCAAGCTCGTTGGATGTCCAGAGGTTTGCAGTCTTGCTCTGGGCGTAGGCTGCCCATGCGTCGTATTCGCCGTCGAAGTTGAGGTTGTCGAAGCGCACCTCCCCATCGCGATGGGCCACGGAGGAGAGGACGACCACCCGGGAGTTGAACTGAGGCGTGGTGGACTTTTGTAGAATGGGAAGGAGGAGTTGGACTAGCAGGAAGTGAGCAAGGTGGTTGGTGCTAAGCTGGGTTTCAAAGCCGTCGGCTGTGCGTCCTTCGGGGGTAGACGTTACACCTGCGTTGGTGATGAGGACGTCCAGGCGGTTTGACTTGCTCAGGAACTCCTCCGCAGCCTTGCGAACGCTGGCGAGAGACTCGAGATTGAGTTCAAGCAGATGGACATTGTCGTTGTCGAGAAAGGAGCCGAGGGCGGACTTTGCCTTTTCCAAGTTGCGAGCGGTGGCAAAGACTGTCGCACCGGTTGCGTGGATTGCTTTGGCTGTCTCGATTCCAATGCCGGAGGAGCAGCCGGTGATGAGGGCGACTTTATCAGACCACTTGCCCTTGAGCTGTTCGTCTTCGATGATTTGAAGAGCGGTGGGCCGGGCGTCACCGGGGCCGTTGAGGGTCTTGTGGGCAGCTGGGTACTTGGTAGTCATGGTTGGAATCGTTGATTGTCCTGTGAATGGTTTCGTTGGTATGAAATGGATAATTCTTGAACTTCGATCGGGATCAAGGCGATGCTTTATACCTATTCTGACTCTAACACGGTCCGTTAATACCGACTTGACTTCATCACTCCCTCATGATGATCCCCGAAATCGTTCGGGATTTCGTTGCAGTTCGGAGAGGATCCGCCAGTGCGCTGCAATGGTGAAAGGTAGGTCGGGATAGATCCATGGTCAGGACTGTCATTACCGGTATTTAACTCCGGAAAGTCCTCAGATGCATCCTGGGTTTACAATTGAGGTGCAGGCTGCTGGCTGACTATTCAAGATTCAACCCACCATGCGGGATACCTCCACTTGAGACAAAATGCAATGGGACCAATTGGCTGCCAATATATAGTCTCCGCCACTAAGTGCTGGAAGATCTGCGTCAGCCCGATGTACACTGGACATGCCGAAGATTCTCGGAAGCATTACAGATCCGGAGATTGTCGAAATCTCCGTTTTGCCTCCCTGTAAGCACTTCTTTCAAACTTGTCAACCTCACTCCGTTGGTGACTGGACAGTCCGTATTTCTTGACTTATCATATTCTTCCTTGATCTGGAGGGCTGGTCGAATGTAACTATCGGAAATCTAGTTTTTGCCCAACGATGGCTATTGCGGTAGCTTGCGACTTTCGCCCACAAGGGTTCCAATGGCTCGTCTGTACATGAACGTATGGAAAGGAGTAGTAGATTTTGCAGATCTAAAAGAGTTCTCGGGAACTATGAGTGGAACTTAGCGAACTGTTTGGCGACGCCATGCAAAAAAATTTGGAGGTAGAGACACAATATTGTTAGACTCGCAGGACACCACCAATAGTCGTGTATAGGAGAGTCTGAAAAGACCGAGATCAAACACCCATGAGCGGTACGCCCCGAGGTATACATTGAAGATGGTCTTACAAACAAAATCCGCCGGGTGGGGATCTGGCTCATCCCCATTTCACAGCTTTCGTTCCCTTGACCAAAAAGCTCACTCTCTACAAGACGTAATAAAAAGAAAGCCCATCATGTAAAATATCTTCATTGTGTAAAGCAGCGGATCTTGCCTGAACAACACTTCATAAAACGTCTTGGAACATGTTTCGAAACACATGACATTGGACATCACTGCCCAACAACGCAAAATTCAAGAATCCGGAGCAGGCCGCCAGTCGACAAAGGCCAATCCGATCCGCATTCAAGGCTGCATTCGAGTTAGTGTCTGATCACCTTGGAAGTCTATGAGTGATATCGGGTGACTTACGCAGCCCTCGGGCTTAGGCTCGAGTGGGGATCCGCCAACATTGCAGAGCACGTAGTCCTATCAATCATCAGCCCTTGCTCATATATAAATCATGCATCATCGGGTAAATGCCCATCTCTGTGGGGGGAGACTCACACTTTCCTGGCACATCTCCTCGCAACCCTTGGAGCATGTTGTCTCCGTGTCACCAAGAGAGACGCAGGAGCCGTAGCGGCCGCTGGCACATGATGCGGTGCAGGTGGGGCTGCAGTCAACGCAACCTTCGGCAGTACCACAGCAGGCCATAAGAGCTCCGGAGGTAGGGATCCGGATGGAGATACACTCGTCAGGGCACTCTCCGAGACCGGGGAACTGGATGGGGGGTCGGATCTGGGCGAGGGAAGGGACTGCGAGGGCAGCGGCACTGAGGATGATGGAGAGCTTCATTGTGAAAGAGTTGAAGAGAGGAAGATTAAAAGACTGAGGTGTGGGAATTGAGGATTGTCGGGCTGGCTTGTTGCTTGGTTTGAAATCAACATATTGTGTGGTGCCTTTTATACCTCTACCCTTGTTATGGCGTCACAGCCTTATGGAATGAGCATCGAGTCCAAGCACTATGTAGAACCTGAATCATGCACTGCAATTCTAACCGGCATGGCAAACCATGGCGTACGTCATACTGTCGTGTATCTCTCTTGATGTTCTCCTTTCCTCACCGAGCTGTATGATCTACCACCGGGGCGTGCGTACTCTTGCGACGGCCGCGCTCGGCGAGAGCCTGTTCATGTTTCGGCCCCCATCTAGGCCCACGTCAGGATGCGGGGTCAAGATATTGTTTTGGCCCCGATGTAGAGTCAATTGAATTTGAACTGTGGATCCTACGGCCTGTTTGGGTGCTTATTTTGGTTACCTGGGTATTATAAAGAGACGGCGGCGTGGCAAGCTAACGATGCTATTGCTCCCGGGGTTTCCGACGGCCAATCGCAATTGAACGTGCATCCAAGACCAAGTACCCCCGAAAAGCCATTGCCCGATGAGGAATTGTGATCTTATTCACGATTCCAAGGCTCTTCAGCCAAGCGGCCCAGGCCGACGATGATCCAACCCCCCCAGTGCATTCGGGAGATCCCCTGGCAGTCCGAGCAGCCACTTATTCACCATGTACTGTGGAGTATACAGGGCACGCAGGTGGCTATGATCTACATCTCCTGTGCAGACACTAGTAATAGCCACTCCCCGTATCGTTGGTCCAGAAAATCCCTCGTGTCTCGGGGCATAAGGGCAAGAGACAGGTGACGGGTCACAAAAACCTGATTGCTTTAGACCCAGAGGCTTGGCCAAAGATCGATGCTCGGATATCAGCGTATGAAGATAGATAAAGCTGAAATACCATTCTAAGAACTATAGGCTTGGTATATCCAGCATGCACTTGACATTGGCATGTGCCTTTTGCTGGCTCCGTGCCTCATTCTCAGGTGGCACCACCGAGTGGGTCCTCTACCAAGTCCAACAAGCCTCCCCTGGCGACAACTCAATTGCACACGTTGGGGGTGACCTAGAAGAGCTGGCACGCAGATCTCGAACTCAACCGCACGAATTCTCCCCCTCGCAGGTGGTTTCTCGTTCACCTTATACCCAATTACGGGTATAACGACGCAGATCGACGCTCAATCAATTGTTCATTCTACCGTTGTTCCTGCAGAGATGCCTCATTGTCATAGACTTTCCGTAACTCCTTTCCGGCTTCACCGGCCGAGCTCTGGTCGGAAGGTAGATACTCTTACATCTCTCGTCAATTTCGATAGACAGGGACCGCCCCCAGCAAGCGTTACAGCGGGCGATCAATCTCGTGATTCGCTTGATGAACAGCACGTCTGGATAGGATACAAGAATCAGCGAGTGTGATGTGTGAGTCTTGATTCTTTCTGGTATTGAGCTGGTCAAATGTGTCAATGATAAGCGGATCCTGTATTCTTGGAGGTATCCGAGCGCCCCCAGGAGAGCTGATCCCAACCCTCTGCAAGCCGATTTCTAGGTTCTATGATTTACGGCGTCCGATATCTGCGTTTTTCCCATAATCAGCTAGCCTCCGATTGGGGGCCAGTATGGTTATATACTGTAACTGACCTAGAACAACGTAGCTGAGCCTGGTGCTTTTGGCAACCTGGGGCCAGGGCCAACTTTAAAGTATACCTTCGAGGAACTCAACCACCTCTCCTGTCGGTAATAGCGGATTGTGGGTCGGAGGATAGTGAGTCAGATCAGGCCAGAGAACCCTGAAACGCTCTGCCAACGCCATGGAATGACTCTTGAGCAGGATACGTAATGAAGATCCGCGACAAGCTGCATATTCTACACACAGGCTCTAAATGATTGCGTACATTGTTCAAGGCTGCCATGGTCTCGATGTACAACAGCTTTTTAATAAACCACTGGCCGTATCAGCCAATGCGAACTAGCAGATTACCCATGTGCTTTCACTTTGACATGCCGGTTTTTGTAGGACATATATGCATAGGCAGAGAGGTGATGATTGAGGACGTTAACGGCATGTTGTCCCGGCGCAACAAGCTCCAAGCAGGGTAATTCTCCGGCAATGAAGGATTCTTCGCTCGACCTAACCTGCACCCACGGACATGATATCTTTTCGGAATCGATCACATCGGAAGACCGGGCATCAGGTGAGTATGGAAACACGTCGAAATAGTTACATTCCTACTATGCTTTGTCAAAAATGGGGTCCCGCTCTAGTTACTAGCCCCATTCAACGTCACCCACTAAGCAGATAGTGGCTAGTCTACTTAAGCCGTGGTATCATCACCGTCTTCCCTTCTAGTTTGACCATCACTCTCCACAGCCCGTTCAACTGAGTTGTCCACAGAGGCCTTCTCCATAGCCTCTTTGGTGTAATCATCCGGGTCCCAACCCAGTGACCTTGTCTTCATCTCCTCGACCTTTACCGCCACAATTCTCTCCATATCATCCCTCTCTTCTGCCGTCAGAAGATCAAGTCGTTTCTTCCTAGTATTATCGACAGGAGAGGAGGACGGCCCAAAGAATCGCTGGTCGATCTTGTGCCAGTACACCAGGTCAAAAGCAAAGTTGTTTCTCGCCGCATACGAAATCCAGAGATCGCTACTCTCCCAGCTATCTTGCATCAAGCTAGAGAGCCTCTCCATCCTCTTCAGCCTACCTTGATCGGTTGCCTTGTCCTCTTGATATGTCGTGGCATTGAGAAAAGTTGGAAGACGTTATTGTACTCTCGACACCAGTATTCAAGTCCTCGAGGCCAATATTCAGGTCGTTCAATCAGAAGCCACCAGGGCGGGGCGCCGGAGAATTCGACAGGGGCGGCATAGCTGAATTCCCAGTCCGAAACACCGACAATGTCCAGCTTCTCATCCAGGAGAATGTTAGCTGAGCGAAAATCATCACACCAAAGGTTAAACCGCCCTTTATCGAAAGATGTTAGCCGGTCTGTAAGCGGCGTTCTCGTGCGAGCTGGCGGAAAAGGTGCCGAGCCACAAGATTGCGCCTACAGTCTCGGCCGAGGGAACTGCATCATTGCGCTGGTGAATGAGGTGAGCGATATGCAAGTCCACTGGCGGCTCGAAATAGAAGATGTGGTGTCGAAGGTTGATGGCGGCAATTTGACTCGGGGTAACGACACCAGTTCGACTGGTATTCATAGGCATCGGCAGCGGCCGTTCCATCAATTCCCACGTGAAGTCGTCAAGCTCATTGGGTGACCCGATCGGCAGGAATGATGGCCGGGCAAGCTGAAAGCAGAATTTCGCCTGATCCACGGAAGAGAGTCCCTAGTTTTGCCTCACTGATATTGGGGTCAAGCACTCCGCGTTCTGCCTTTGAACACACTGGAGTATTAAGGACATCGTACATGTTGGTATTGTGGTTAACGAAGTCTATGACAATGCATAGGTCGAAATTCAAGGAACTTTCGCTTCTTGTCCTCCAATGGTAGACAAAAGGGACGGGAATTGAAGTTCAAATCGGAAATATATCGCATGGTCACGACTTCATTCCGGGTTTTCTCTTCCGAAACCATGGTGGCACCGAGTTGGGGAACCTGTTTACGGCGGTGTTGGCATTGGAAAAATCCACTTGGAAAGAGATGGTGTATGCCCCTTTCTCCAAAAATCTTAATTCAACTTCATCACCAGGTCGATGGTGCCTGGGCAAGAAGTGGACAAGATTCTGAAAGATCTCGAACTCGAAATACCGACGAACCCATTTGTCGCTGATGGCTTCGCTTCTCTCCCAGGCAGCATCGTCCCAGCACATGCGTTGCTGCATCCTGGGTATGCAGGCTTTCCGAACCGCAGCCCTCGAAACATCATTCTCACTTGAATTGACAGGTTTTAGGCGATGTTGCTGCTTTCCCGGTCAGCCTAGCCCACCGGGATCTTTCCCCATTTAACTACCTCATTGAAGAGTCTACAGGCAGGATTACCAGCTTGGGATCATGCTCTATACATTCTTGTTGGCTCGAACTTTCTTTTTATCGATAATCGCGTTGAACCCATGACCCTGTCTGTTTGACGAGATGCAGAGGGCCGCCAGGAGCTCGAAACTTCGTTTTATGATTGGATCTTGGCTACTCTTGCCAACCAGGGCTTTGAGGGTGTAACAAAAAAAGCACCTGGAGCTAGAGAAGGCTATCGGGATATTGCTTCACGCTGTCGAGCGGCTGCTCACATTCAAAGATGAAGGATCCGAGCATCATATATAAGACCATCTCCATGGATTACCAGTCATGTAAGATTTACTGGCCCAAGATTAGACTATCGACTCAAAAGCGCCCTGATCGCTCCATGCACTTTCTTTACCCTTGAACGTTGATAAATGTTGGCACCGTACTTCAATCCCTGGAATAGTTCATGTTGATCGAGGAACCACGAGCTTGGCGTGATTATTCCGCATCGATGCTCGAAAGACTCTTTCGGGTGACAACGTCAGACTCGGAACCCAGCGTCTTATGAATGACCCGTATTCTTTGTTGGATTGCAGGCAATGAAGAAATCCGGCTTCTACCTTTATATGTGAGTTGTGCCTGGCAAAGATATTCGCGATTCCTTGTCAAGGCTCCTTGTTCAAGCACCCTTCCCGCTGCTACATGATACTCGCTGACACAGGTCTTGATTGGGTATCCGCCGTCATTTGAGCATGTCTCTTATCCCACACAATGCAGTAGATATTGTAGGAGAAAGTAGAGGTTACCCAACGCGCGAACGTGGCTGTGCTTTCGTAGCCAAAGTTCTCGTGCAATCAGTGTCCAGTCTTATTGACTGACGTACGTTGATAGTCCATATTAGCAGCCATCTCTTCATCTACCTAATTACTATTGATCTGGCGAACGTGGTCTTCTCTTGCCCATGAGCTCGCTGCCACCTATTACTATTAGTACTCCTCTAGGCCACTCTGATGGCGTATGAGTAGTAAGTATTTATTACTCGCCCTACATCTAGACCGTTTGATCTCTGCTTTCTTTCGCTTCCAGCCTCCACAGAGACAAAGACGGTGGCCACCCCCATCCAACCGATCACAATGTCGAGATAACCGAATGGAAAGACGTGGCAACGGTCGTAGTACCATAATTCTGCTTCTGTGGTCCTTGCTGCCCAGTCGCTTTGGGTGCCCGCAAAGCAGGGAAAATGACCAGATGGAAACCTGAGGTTCACGTCTATGAAAAATATCCCCGTCGCTCTACAGCAACCCCGCTATACGACCGTGACGAAGCAATGCTGAAACAGGGCACCTTTGACCAGAGCTGGTCTCTGCCTTTTACACTCCAACTAGAAATCCGCATAATCAGTCTCCAGCATATTCTTACTTTCCCTACGCCACTGGTCTTGAATGAGCGGCTGGGTGGAGGCCTAGGCAGAAAGCCTTGTCCCATGCCGATGCGATACATTTTAGATCAGAGCCTTCCTGTTGAACGAGTCGATGAAAAGTGGGGGGAAATTGGTTATAACTAGAGTGTGTTTAGGCTGCTTACATGTTACCGCAGGGGGTTATGTTCTCCGTCTCTAGCAACCATGAAATAAAAAGCTACATAGAAAATCCATACAAAGTCATGCTAGCAAAATCCAGATAGAAAGAGGCAAGCCCTATACTTTACAAATCAAACATCCTTCAGATCTTTCAGTTTGAGCTGCTAATGGCTGTACGCAAGACCGTTACCCCCACGAGACATCGCACAATCCGGTCTCTCCGGCTAAACATAACCGTCCCTGAACCCGGTGATCTGCTCTATCACGACAACCTGCCGAAGGCGCAATGGGCTTGCGGTGTGCTTGCCACTATGAGTGGATTTCAGGGCTTGAAATACGCATCTCTGGCTATGGTCGTGACATTGATATGCTCGAGTGCCTGGAGACCATCGCGGATATCAAGGTTCCCGAGTTTGTGGTCCACAGTGGACATAGGACATATCTACCTCCAGCTTTAAACTCTGAGGTCCTTCCGTGAGGTGTCCCATTTTGAATCGTCGAGAATGCTCAAGGATAGTATAGAATCAATTAGCTACACTATCATGGGTTGTGAAGGGTGGACTGCCTCATAGAACCATGTCTGAGCTCACAGCGTGCCCTTGCTCGACATGAGGCGTACGCCGTGGGAAATCAAGGCCACAAACAAGCAGAGTGATAGGCAACAATAACGCAAGGACCGAGAACCAATTATTATAATTGGAGCCGAACCTCTGCATAACTACGAGCTGCCCACTTCCTGCGACCGGGAGATCTGAGTTTTTTCCGCCCCGAGACGGCTAGGTTACCGGTATCTGGTCGCGGGGCTGCCTTGCAGTCAGATGCCAGCCTTGCTTGAACAAGAGGTGCTTGCGAGTGGTCTATGCCGCTGGCACCTTCAAAGTCGGAGCATGGCAAAGGAAGTCTGACGTCACAAGAGAGCGACAATTAAACTGAACTGTGGGGTTCTTATTCACTGTTACGGTTGGTGTAGGTATATGATGGTGCATGGATTATACGCATAAGCTGGCGCAATTGTAGCCACGTCAACCGATGTTATATTCTAAGGCTCAGGCCAAGGAATGGCAGGGCTCACATTTCGGTGCTATGATATGCAGCAATGAAAGGATCGTGAACCCATACTAAAGAATGTGAGGCTGATAAGTGGGTCGCACTACCCGGGCTTCATCGAGAGTCAAAAGCCTCCAGTTGGAGAAGACAACACGCCCCACCGAGGCAGGCTGGAAGTGCAAATGCTGCTCGCCTATGGACTGGTTCGAATTACGATAAGGAATGCGGGCACCCACACAATGACGACCACGTTAGCGCGGACCCCTGTCAGGTTCGCATCTCGCATGCTGCCAATAGGACGACTCGGCCCTCCCTCTCTTCTGAGTTCAAGGCTCCAATGTCATGATGCTAACGTTGGCTCCTAGCAGTTTGGAGAAAGAGGCTCGTTGGTTCCGCAAGCACAGCAGATTAATGATTCCTCACATCATAACGGTATGTGCTTGCAACAGAGGGCGAATTGAAGTTATAAATTGGGTATCCTTCCTCCCCGTCCACCGGCCTCTTGTCCACAAAACATCTACTTAAATCTGTTTCTCAAACAATAGCTCTTTGTCAGCACCATGTCTAAACAGGACTACGCGTCCCAAACCCCTCCTCAAACCCCAACACGACCTGAGGGTACCAATATGTCACCAGTCGAAAGCGATGGATTTAAGAACGCCGTCAAGCACATTATTAACCTGGCTTCCTGCTCTGAGGTTCAGATCGTCGCGGCGGTCACCAAGGAGATGATCCATCAACAGGATCAGATTAAAGAGAGAGAGGGTGAGCTAGTCAAGCTACGAAACACAGTGGACGGGATGTTCGATGCGATGGAGAAAGAAAAGGCCAAGATCCGAACTGTCGGGGCAGAACGAGACAGTCTCCAAAAGGCGATTGCGGATAAAGACAAGGGCCTCCAAAAGAACGCACAGCAAATCAAGGGTCTCCAGGGACAGCTTGAGTCTACACGAGCGGATCGCTCTCGAGAAGCAGCCAATGCTGCGAAGGCCTCAAAGGACATCAGTGAGCTTCAAGAGAAGATGAAAGAACGCGAGATGACTTTCGATAAATTGAGACAGAAAGAATCCAGCACCGAAGCTTTGCTATCGGCGGAAAAGAAGAAGAATGCCGAGCTAGAGAACGCGGGAGCTGCCGCGAGGGCCGACTTGGAAAGAGTTCGCAACCGGCTCCAAAAATTGGAGAGCTTCAGAGTTAGTCCAACAGCAGCGAGTGAGGATTCGATGTAAGTCGGCATACAAAGCCCAACCACGTGAAATGGGAGCTGACAGGTTGTCGTAGGATGGACGACTTCTCGGATCTCTGGGACTATGCCAAAGCTCAGATGTGGGAAATTATAGGACAAGATCTTAATAGCGCAGTTCTGCAGGTTTGTGTCACAGGCCTTTGCAAAGCTGTCACTGACGTCATTTCAAGGATAAATCACGATGGGAGAAATTTCGTAAGGCCGGCGAAAGAGCAGCGTGGCATTGGATCCCTATACTTGCGTCGAACACACCTGCCGCAAAGGGGATGAGACTGGTTGTGCTTCTAGCCATCCTGTCGCGGGAGATTGACAAGTCTATATTCCAGCCAAATTATCTGCTCTCCGAAGGGGCTCAGCTGCGCGATATTTTCAGCCGCCTTGCCGAGACAGACGGCGCAAGAGAGTCAATCTGTCGATCAACATTTCTCTCCATCGACCCAGCCGCTCAGCAGGAGTCTTTGGCCTCTCGAGTGCAGTCTGTCGTACGGCAAGTGTCCTTTCACTTCAGTGACTTTCTCACTGAAGATTGCTACAATAGCCTACGGCAGAACATTGAGAACGTCGTGAAGAAGGCAATTGCCGTTTGGCATCCTATCAACCGTGCCGAGGCGAGGTATGAGCCCGATTTCGACCCACTTGATTGGGGCGATCATGAATGGAGCCCTTTCCAGTTCCCTGGGCAAGAAGCCTCCCCAAGCACCATCGACCCACTCGATAGCATTACAACTGGCAACCTGCTTACTGTGTTTCCTCGAATCTCCCGTATCAGTGATGGGGATCGTCAACCATTGACCTTTGCAATACAAATCAGAAAATCTCACCCGCTCTTTATCAGCGCAGAGCAGGAGATTGCTAAAAGGACGACTGTGCCCTCGATTGGGCACAGGCTTTCCATTAGTACGAGAAGGAGATCTATTACCGCAAACACCCCAAGCTCCCATGGAAAGCTTTTTTGACGAAAGGCCGACATTGCGAGGGGACGAACTGGATAGGTCGAATGCTACGTTGTCGACCTGGAGGAATACTCTCTTGGCTACTCTTGTTTGTTGATAATTTGTTCCGCATGTTGTTTCTCATGCTTCCAGTCTTGTTTCTTCTCCATTAAGCGGTTATTTACTAGGCAAGAATGATTGTGTAATTTTTACTGTTGCAAAATTCTAAAAGAGAAACGCAAAGTACAGCATAGACGCTGAAATCCAGGTAGTGTTCCCAGGTTATGTGCTAAACAGCCTAGCAGGATCTCTCTATAAACTTTCCGATTAATGTTGATGTTGACTGTATAAGGTTTTCAGAGACCAGAACTGAGCCGGGACACCGGCAAACGCCCCACTCGGTTATGAGGCCCCCTAGCCCCTACGGTGGCATTCCGGCTATATATGAGCCATCGCCACTATGGGTGTTGATTTGGCACGACCTAGGTATGCTGCGTCATAGATAGCAGAGCATATTTTAATAGAGCGCTCGACGGAGGGTAACATCCAGTTCTCAATACCACTAGATTACAATTCAGTTTTCTACTGATATTCCTCCATACCTTCCATCCCGCGCACTTGCTCACAGGACAATGACCAGAGTCTTTCTCACCGGCGGGACTGGCTATATCGGCGGAGATATCCTATATCACCTTAACCAGCGGTACCCTGACTTTGAGTAGGATGCATTGCATCGCAATGTCGACGAAATTGTTCTCAACAGCGGTACGAAGAATGACTACGTCAAGACGGCTAATATCGCTCCACCCACTATCTACCCCACGGGTCGCGGGCTGGGCTCTCGTCGTAGATGACAGGTCTATGAACTTGCGTTTTTCATCTTTTAGAGAAGTATTGTCCGCGTATTGGGATGGGGCTTCCAATGTGGATTAACGTCCATGTCCATGATTTGTGAGCACAGTCTTTGACCTTCCTGTGAAGGCAGCGCTGGACCCTGCAATAAAGCATGATCCGGAGGTTTGGAGGCAGCATGGTTACTATTTCACTGAACATGGTGAACATATCTGGGGTGATTTATACATTGCTGTTGGGGAGAGGCCTTCAAGCAGGGGTATATTCATAATGCGGCACCACCCCTCCAACAGTGGTAGATTGATTGATGAGGCTGTCAACTCGCCAGCGAGATTTGAGGCGGCGAGATTCGAGGCGGCGAGCTGGGGCATGAACTCGGGGGATCTCGCGCAGCGCGCGAAAAAGATCCTAGGTTGGATGCCGCAGGAAAGGAGCTTGGACGAGGAATTACCCGAGATTGTGCGATCAGAGGCAGTTAGAATGGGTCTTTGATTCTCTAGATACTAGTTTCAACTGTCTAACTTGATGCTCAATGATTGGAGCGTAGTCCGAAATTAAGAGTTGACAATTCCATCAAGTCATTGGCAACAATGGGCAATATACAGTGGTTCGTGTTGCCTATCAGCACTAATCATCTATTAAGGATGACAAGGGATTTCCATTTTTGTTTTTTGAGACTCTAAGGGAAGAGGGGTGTCATCAGAATCCCAGTGACTTATCTACATCGACGATACGCACCATTTCCAAGATGAACAGCGCATATGGACGCGACGTAGTCAAAAGACACCAGGACTAAAGTCAACCACCTGAGCCCTCTCGACCAGCCCATCCAAGCTCTTGACAAACTCCAGATGCACGAGATCATGCGCCAAATAAAAGTCTCTATCTGCGGCTGTCGCAAATTCAACAATAAATGCATGCGTAATCCCTCCCTATGCCGAACATAAGTGTTGCTGTCAGAGGTACTGCAAGACAAAGAAGGACGGCCATACCTGTGTGCCTTCCGGTGAATTGTCCATTGCCCCTGATGCTGATTGTATGTATGGCTTGCCAGTATGTAAATGGAGGCATCGGTCTTTTAGATTGAGCATCTCCCTGCACACCTATATTCTTGTTAGCAACCAGACCTTTGAACCAGATGGAGGGCGGATATATATTTATCAGTATCGAGGACTGAACGTACGTCTTGAATAGCTTCCAGGGATGCACCCTTCTTGAATTGGAAGAGAACGATATGGGTGATTGTCTTGTTCATTCCAGGTGTTAATAGCGCGTTCAATGGTTTTGAAATTTATCGACAAGAAAAGCACAGAATATATATGTTGTGCTGCACAGGATGACTCTTGTAAAGTCGGGAGTTCGCTGCATGTGCGGTTTTATATAACCTCTGCGGCAGAAATCTACTGGCAGGCGGATATCCTACCTAGGTTTATGATTTAGTGTCTTGTCGACCATATGTCCGATGAAAAGAAAAAGAAAAAGAAAGGTAATCCAGATCATTTGGCAGGGGATGCAGGAGGAATCCGGAATTCATTTTCCGACTGGAGACAGGATAAGCCACGCTAGTCTACGTCTTGAAGGTTCTTGATTCATCAACTCCAACATGTTTTGGTCTGGCGTTTTAGCGACGCGAGGGTATCTATTATCTATGCTGAGGGGCTTCCTTGGTTCGGCAGTGCGTCGATACGTTGATTTTGAGCATTCGTGGAGGAAGATTGTGGATGTATTAGCAGTGATCTTCGTTCGGATGGCTATGCTGGATGTCGTGCGATGAATACCAAGCGGTCTAGACTAAATATCTACGCAGTATGACTACATCAATCCAGAGCGATAGAAGGTCTCAGCTACCTGGTACACTCCGTAAGCCTATTCTGGCAAAAACATCTCGGGTGGTAAATCAAACAGTCCCTCTAAAATCGGATTCCCCTGCCACTCATATTCCTCAGGCGGGGTATTAAAAACGCCCGTGTTATTCGCAGAGATAATCCCGCTGCTCACACCAGGCGCATCGGTAACCCCTATCCCCCGGCTGTCCTATCCATTGTTTTCAGCAGGCCACGACTGCTACTGCTCGGAACAGCGACTCGACAGATTCTCGAACAGCTATATTATAAACATGTAGCAATCCCAGAACTCGCTAATAGCCTGCAGCACTAACTAGCAGGAGTTAGCGCTGAGCGACCTAGCCGCGCGACCAATTTATTTGGGCTGCGCATGCGCTTGTAGAATGCCGCCTGCGCGAGGAAGATACCATGGTATAACTCGTATAGCACGGTTAATAGGGCTCCTTTAGTCACTACTATGCACCTACGTGGGGATATAATAAACGGCTGCATCGACGGTCTCAGCGAAGGGTCGTGATGGCCTGTGTGCTCGCCGGCGCGCATGTGGCCGAGGTATATCAGTGATGATCTCGCGCATGATAAGAGAGAGATGCGCGGTTCCGATCTAGTACTGTGCGTATCAATGCGCGGTGGGGCCTGAGAGTAAACCTGCGGGGTCCGTGGCATCGTGTACCAGGTTCCAGAGCGTTAGCATGTCCGCGTCGGCTTGGCCCAGCTCTATACAGAAGAGACGCCCGACCAGCATTCCTGTAAATCCTTTCTCGGGCAACTAAGGCCCACCATAATCTTCGTATTAGGCATTTGTCTTGTGGTCGCATGTTCGGTATAACTGTAGTCGAATGTGAATTCCTAGGGCTTCGGCGATGGTCACGGTAGTGCTGAGCCACGAATAGAAGTTTCAGGAGGTGTTCGGGCCAGTCGAGTTGACTCTGACGGTCAAAGCTCAGGCATGACAAAGGAACGACCCCTTCCTGACCGCCTAAAGATGACACGGCAATTTCCTAGGAAATCGACGCGCCCGACACGGAATATCGTGTCGCCTGCTGATGGTTCCCAGCATGCTGAAGAACTCGCTTGCCAAATGGCTAATAAATATCTTAGAATATGTGACTTTGGCTGATCGGGAAGGGTCTGTCTGCCGCCTCTTGAGTAGATCGAATTTTGTCTTCCGAGCTCAGTGCATGAATGTCACATCTCGTTGCCTTGCCCCTTCCAATTTTTGGTGACTTGGGAGACTGGAGAGTCCGCTATTTTTTATTTTTTTTTGCTATGGGTTTCAGTGACGTCCAGTCTTTTGCATTCAGCACCAGGAACGTTACTAGTGTTAGGTGCTAGCGCAGGGATGCGAAATGCTTTTGTGAATAGGATGGCCCTTGCTACCCGCGAAAAGAGCAAAGTCCTCGGAGTAAAGACAGACACATTATTATTTTTAACCAGTCATATAACTCTAATATATTGACTTAATGTCGGCAGGCTCGCTGGCAGGGTGGTGCAGGTGTGATAAGATTCGTCACGCAGATGGTCATGTCACGGCGCTAGCTTGGCCAATAAGAGGCTGAGACGGGAGCAATGGAGGCAGCAGCGCAGCGGCGACCATACATACTTAAGATCCCACCCCACCATCAGCCGCACATCCTCACTCCTCTTCTCGCATCTTTTTTACCATAGAATATTACAGACACCACATCAACATGGACCCTGTTAGCATTTCTGTCTCTGTGCTAGCCGTCATCACAGCTGCCATTCAATCGGCAAACACGCTCAAGGAAACTGTTACGCGCTTCAAGGAGCGTAATAAAACGTTAGGCAGACTCCAGAATGAGCTGGAGGATCTCACGAAAATCCTTGATCTATTGCAAAATGCGGTTGATACTGATGCATCAGTACTGGCACTTCTTAAAGGTCCTGTTGATCGATGCAGCCAATTATGCAGCGAGTTTGAAGATTCTATCAAAGTATTCGCCAAAAAGTCAAAGACAGGCTTTCGAGATTGGACACGAATGGAATTCATGAGAGGCGATATTAACGAGTTTATCGAGACTCTTGCGGGATATAAATCTACCATTTCAGTTGGGCTAGGCACCATTACAATGTTAATTTCCAACCCCACATTCTACTCCAAAATTTGCTCACATCCTTTCAAGGCATACATCTAAAGTGTCCTACAAGGTCATTGAAGAGTACAATGAGATGATCAAGGACACTTCATATGGTCTTAAGGAGCACCTAATGCGGATTGACGAGAAATTAGCCCAACTTACCATCGAAAATATCGAGTATTCAGATGGAAGCGCAAACCTGAAGGATGAACGAGCAATCACTGAGCAATGTCTCCGTATCTGTGAAGATGCAAGATCTTATATCGAATCGTTGACCAAACGACAAACAGTCCTATATCAAGATTCGCCTAAGAATCTTTCCGAAGAAGAAATCGGGCAGCAGCAATTCGAAGCGCAAAATCTCACACGCCAAGCCCTGAATGAGAATCAGCAGCGGTTCGTGGAGATCATCGTGCACCTTCAAAAACGCCTAGAGGGCTTGATTATGAACGAAGATTGCGGAGACAGAAATGAGCGATCACGTCTACAGCAAGATCTCGATATATCGAAGCAGTGTCTCGAAGTGTGCCAAGTGGCTAGCGAGGTTTCTAACCAGAAGATATTTAAAGTAGGTGAAGTGGTTGCTGATGGTGAAAGCGACCAGGTAGTGGTGACAACTTTGGCGGATCTATTCGACGTCAGAAAGGCGCTCTCCACTGGGAATTCGGCGCAGCTGGTTGGCTCAATGACAGCAGGGGATCTTCAGCATTTGGTTGAGAAGCGTTATAGCAGTCGCTTTGGGGCATTAAATAGTGGTCCTGGCCATACCACAGCGGGTGCTCCGCAGCCGCAATTCGTCAATGAGGTTAGGAGGACGACAAATACCTTTTCGCCAAGAATCAGTTCTGAAGAGCAGTCCCCTGTGCCGAGCACGAAACCTAGTACACCTTCTCCCAACGAAGTTAGGAAACGTGTAATGGGGGGTGCAAGAGACTAGAAAGAATGCTATTATGGGAATACGACATATATTAGGTTCTTTGACTGAGAAGTTAGTATCTGGTCAGGTTATAGCCGAAGATTAAAAAAACATTGCCGCGAATTAGCCCCTTTTGTTATGTACATTATACTGTAGAGTGCCTCGTGATTTACAAGTGCTCTTTCAAAAGATAAGCTCAAGCTAGTATACGTAAATACTTTTATTAAAGAGGTTCTAAGGTAGCGGTCTGTAGCTATTACCAGGGGCTAGCCGCATGCACTAATCAAGGATAATTGGTATAACATACATAGCTGTTCTGCCTTGCGTACTAATACTAACAGGCTCAGGGTTAGATCATACCAAAACACACCTGAGTTCAAGGGAACGTCTGGACGATCCACCGGGAGCACGAGTTCCCTGCCCCCGATTGCTTTAACCCTAATAGATATGTAGCAGAAATTCCTGATACATACATGTTTCCTACTAAAAAAAGGCTACATGACCTTTAGCTGGGGAAGGCGCGCATATAATGGTTAGAGTCTTGCTGAGTGACGGATATTCATCATAATTGCCTGCTTGCTACAGGAATTTAATTTTGAGAAGACCCAAGAGCTAGACATATTTGATTATTCCTGACTGCTTTTGATGACTCGTTAACCTTGCTTAGGGAAGGATATGGCAGCTGGCAAGTAATAGAAATAGCCTTAGTATGCGCCCTAATCCATCCAGATGCTGTACGCACCGCCCAACGACGGGATTCGCTCGACTCTTGAGCGGGAGGGCTTGCAGGCTCTGCGGGATCTAGGTCAGTACAAGCGGAGACAAAGTATTGGATGTGCACCTTTTATGCTTCATACAAACTATAGAAAGCCTTTTGGTGGATAGCTCGAGGTGATGTGTTGCTGTGGCGTTTTGTCATTTCTGCAATTGATGAAAAGGAATCACAATATTGCAGATCCAGTGTCCCATTAGAATCAAGTTTCATCTATCTCATAACTGTGACATTGAGCTCGTATAACGTTGAGCCATGGCGAATACATGTCACGTACTCCTCCGTCTAGTTAGATCTCTGTCTAAACCCCAGTAGTCGGGCAATCCCACCATTTCCGAATCATCCCGTCAACCGACAAGCCTTAGGGCATGCTTTTGTCCACACTCAAGCAGCCACACAAACATAATACCCAACCCAGAGATTCGTGCACGCCGCATTGATCTCCTTATTCCACTCCCGAAACTGCGCAAGGGTAATGCCAGCCTGTTCATTTATCGCCCAACAACTATCGCCTGACTGCACTTCGTAAAACTCCTTGCAGCTGCTGATAATCCCGGGCATCTGGGGCTGCGGGCCTGTCGGGGTGGGCTCGGGTGGGGTGCTGGTGGTTGTTACAGTTGGGGCGCCGGGGACGTGCACGCAGACGTAGTAGTCGAGCCAGAGGTTGGAACATTCTAGGTGATATTTGTGTCAGCAGTGGTATTGTGAGAAGGGAGAAAAGAGTTAGAAATACCCTCATCAATGTCGGTGTTCCATTCCTTGAATTGCGCCTCGGTGATGGAGTACTTGGCGGCGATGGTGTCGCACTGATCGCCAGATGCGACGAGGTGGAATTTGTCGCAGTTGGGTGCGATTCCTGGCTGGGTTGGCTCAAAGGGTGATGCGGTTGTCGTGGCCGTAGCGGATGTCGTGGTTGAAGACTTTGTCGTGGTCGTCAGAGTCGTCGAAGGCATTGTCGTGGTGGAGGATGTAGTCGTCTCAGGGTCGTCGGTGACAGTGCCCAGAACGCAGTAGCTGGTTCCTGCGATCAAATTCGGACACAATACGCCGGGGTTCAGAGCCTCAAAGCCAGACAAGGTCAGACCCCAAGCTGCGGCGAAGGACTGGCATGTATTTCCGGGGTTAGCAGCTACGGAGAAGTTGCAGATTACGGCTCCGGAGATCAGGTTGGGGAGGAGCCCGAAGACAATTGCGGCTTTGGAGATCATGGTGAGAAAAGAAGGGGGAGGAGATGGAGAAATTGCATGAGCTTGACAGAAGAAATGGTTGTGAGTGAATCGCAGGCGCCTGCATGGGATTTATATCTGGACCGTCGGGTCCGAGGAACTGTATAGCAGGTACGGACTCTGTCTTCATCGTTACTGGCATTGGATAAAGCTTCAGACTTCAGCCTGCAATCAGGATAGATTAATTGTTGGCTGCCTGACTGATAAAATATCCCCGACAGGCACAGTACTACAAGCCATCGGACAGCTCCTGCATGCCCATGCAACATCGTAATCTTGTTCCGTATCCAATCGCAAATTAGAGAACCCGGGATGCAGCAAGTGAACCATATAGGGCCACCCGTGCACCGCCTGATATGTGCTCCGCTTGGAAGATTCGGCCCTTCGCCGGATCAGCAGGAAGCCTGACATGCAAGCATTAAGCGAGGGTCTTGGCCCAAGTGGCAACATGGGTAATCATACAGAGTAAGTTGTATCGCCAAGACCTGTTTCTATCTGCCGCGACTGGTTTGCAGGAATCGAAAGCTGACCGGTTATATTGATACGAAATTGCACTATATTCAAAGCGACAAAATGTGTAGACTAAATGTTAAAAACAGATTGGCAAAGACCACTTAATGTAATATGACCGAACGAATCAACCATCAAGCCAGACTGGAAATGAAGAATACGATAACGAGCGATGTCAACACTCCAGCAGTACCCCCAAAACCCCCACGGCCTGCATTCTCAGAAGGTGGACACTCAATTCCTTCCACTGTCGGAGCAGCACATGCAGCAGAGGTCATGGCTACAGCAAGACTCTCCGCGGTCGAGCTATCAATCTTCACCTTGCACGGGCTCGGGGTAGCCAGCGTAGAGGGAAGCACGGCACAAGAAGAAGCGGGCTGTTTCTGCTTAGCCGGAATCTCCAGCAGATCAATGACTTCGACAGCCTGCGCGAGAGAGTTCTTGCACGTGTCGTCGCTCGTCGCGGCCACCAGATCCGGCGCCGACGAGCCCTCTTCGATAGAAAAGTAAACCTGATAGCGTCGATCGCCGTAACTGCCAACTTGGACCGCGGTGTCCGAGTCAGGGTCTCTCGAGCAATTGTGCAGGCTGAGCTCCCATGCGAAAACGAAGGGCCCTTCCTTGTTCAGCTGCTGCGTGGTGGCATGCAGGAAGTATGGGTCACTGGTAGAGGTATTGAGGTCCGAGAGGTGGACCAGGCCGGTGACACGGTCAGTCTGATTGGGCTGGATGTTTTGTTGCTCAATGTACCAGGAGATACTAGGGCTGAGAGTCATAGCCAGCGCCGGATTTTGCACGGCGAAGACAATCGGCATCAAGGGCGAGGGGGCGTAGCTGCTGTTCTGCGGAAAAATCAAGTCCACCTCGATGCTGCCGGGGGTAGTGGACGCCTGACTGCGAGTTGCAAGCTGCACAAGCGCTAGCAGAAAGCAAGCGTGCTCGATGAGGTTTTTGGTCGGAGGCGACATCGTGGAGGGAAGGTCAACAGAGAATGGGGTCGCACTGAAGAAGACGGATTAAGGCCGACAGGATGGGGGCGGCGAGCTCTCTAATATTGTCGACTGACCCCTGATGAGCAGGAACAGGGCTCTAATTAGGCTAGATATTAACATCGTTAGAGCCAAGCGGTGACATCGACTGTTCTAGGACCGGAGGGTCCGAGGGCCTAACGGGAGTCATGGCGGGCCTTACCTTAGTTTCTTTAGTCTCTGTATCCTTCTTCGCTTTCCTAGCCCCCAGAGTGTCAGCCTCTGTGTATTGTGGAGCTCAAGCACTAAACCCCTCAGGCTGACTTCTAACTGGCGGGTTATTCTCTCGTGCAAAAGTCCGCTGGATCACACACTACCATCCTTCCATGTTAGTGAAATCTCGGATGTATGGATTCTTCGTAGGATATGTGAATTTCCTGATGAGATGGCCTGACACCATGCTGATTCTCGGATGGGATGCCTTGAGGTGAATGACTATCTGACACAACGACTGTAGACCCTGGTGGCAAACGCCTACAAAAGGCGCGATGAAGCCCGGGTTGTCAGTTACACCAGCACCTTCCACAGCTACTCTTTACTGTGACACAGTCATTCATTCTTTCATTTGTATTTCACATTCATTACCTTCTTTCGTTTCTCCGCCATCGTGATGACCCCATGTTGGCGCATTCATGCCGCGGGGGCCACCGCCCTCTTGCTCTCGGTAGCATCTGCATCTATCCCCGCGCTGCGAAAGCCCGCCAGCCCCAGCTACAACATCAGAGATGCCTGTCCGGTGGCGTGCAATGTCGCCGGTCCCAACCCAGGCAACTGGTCGGCGTACCACAACTTTGACCAGTTGCAGGCCTGCGACAAGACCCTCTTTTATGATTTTTCCCTTTATGATCAGGTCGATCGTCCTGACATTCTGCATCGCATTTACGTCTGCACATCCTACGGGGCCGACTGGGCACACCTCGAGTCCTCGACTACCCAGCAGGCGGTCGAGCGTGTGGACTTGGACTATACCCTGGGTTGGTGGGATAACGGGACCCTCGCGGCCACGGATCTTGCCACCGTCTCCAAGGAGATGCGCCAATATCTGCGGAGCGAGCATGTCGCTACGGACGAGACGCGGCCCAACAAGATTCTCTTCGCCAAATCTGGCCGCACCGCTGTCGGTGTGTATATCGGCGAAGGGTTGAAGGCAGATGAGGTTGGCGCTTTTGCCCTCGAGGCACTCGAGGACACCTTATATATTTCACCTGTCAACTCTAGCAATGTGGCGCTGCAGCTGTGTGATTCAAAATTAAACAATGAACACACATTTGGTCTGTTCGCCTCCAGCACAGGCAGCTTTACCCCAGTGCAAGAAGCCATTAAAACATGGGCTACAGGAGGGTGCCTCATGTTTGATGAAACCAAGGACATCAAAGGTCCGGTAGTACTCACGACGTCTTTCCCGAAACACGCAAATAACAGCAGCCAGTCTAAGCCCAGCCCAAGCTCTTCCCCGGTGCTTCTCCCCACCCCGGGCATCGAATCCAGAAATCATCTTGTCGCACGCGCGGACTGCAAAACAACCCAAGTCAAAGGCGGCGACAGCTGCGCTATGCTTGCGACGCGGTGTGGAATCTCCGCCACCGACTTCAACAAGTATAACCCAGACAAGGACCTCTGCTCATCGCTCAAACCAGGCCAGCACGTCTGCTGCTCGGCAGGAACGATGCCAGACCTTGCACCGAAGCCGAACCCTGACGGCTCTTGCGCCACATACACCATCAAGACAGATGACAACTGCGTTGACCTGGCCGCACAGTTTACCCTTGAAAAGGAGGATCTCGAGGAGTTCAACAAGAAGACTTGGGGCTGGAACGGCTGCGAGACTCTTTGGATTGGGAGTATTATTTGCACCAGCAAGGGCACGCCGCCAATGCCTGCGCCATTGTCCAATGCCGTCTGTGGACCGCAGAAGCCCGGGACTGAAACCCCGGAAGATACTTCTGACATCGCAGACCTAAACCCGTGCCCTTTGAATGCGTGTTGTAATGTCTGGGGCCAGGTATGCCTGTCTTCTTTCCCCCGTTCCCACATGAGCATGCTAAACTGACAGCGTTAGTGCGGCATCACCGACGAATTCTGCACAGACACCAGCACCGGAGCCCCCGGCAGCGCGAAACCAGGAACAAACGGCTGCATTTCCAACTGCGGCATGCAGATCGTCCCCAGCGAACCCCCCGCGGAGTTCCGGCGCATCGCCTACTACCAGGGCTACGGCTTCAGCAGCCGTGACTGTCTATACCAGGATGCCCTGCAAGTCGACGGGACGAAGTACACGCACATGCATTTCGGGTTTGGCGAGCTCACGCACGACTACGAGGTCAAGTTCCAAGACGATCTGACAGAGTACCAGTTCTATAACTTTCTGCGGATTCAGGGGCCGAAGAAGATCATATCATTTGGCGGGTGGGATTTCTCCACGAAGCCGGAGACGTATATGATCTTTCGGGAGGGTGTCAAGCCAGAGAACCGTATGAAGCTGGCCACCAACTTGGCCAACTTTGTCAAAGAGACGGGCTTGGACGGGATTGATCTTGATTGGGAGTATCCGGGGGTATGCTCGCTGTTCGATCTGTTTCTGAGTTGTCACTTCTGGCTAATTCGACCCATAGGCCCCTGATATTCCGGGAATTCCTCCGGATTATGAGGATTCTGGCGACAACTACCTCTCCCTACTGGTTATTCTCAAGAACCTGCTTCCGGGCAAGTCGGTCTCAATTGCTGCGGCGTCGTCGTATTTCTATCTGAAATACTTTCCCATCGAGGCCATTAGCAAGATCTGTGACTATATCGTCTTCATGACCTATGATCTCCACGGACAGGTACGGGTTTGATCACCAGTCTCTGGCATTGCTGTAGCTAACCTGAAACCTTCCACAGTGGGACTCTGGAAACATTCACGCCCAGGTCGGCTGTCCTTCGGGCAACTGCCTCCGCAGCCAGGTTAACCTCACCGAGACCATCAACGCGATGGTGATGTTCACCAAAGCCGGCGTAAAGAGCAACAAAGCCGTCATCGGCGTAACCAGTTACGGCCGTGGGTTCCAAATGTCTGATCCTTCTTGTTGGGGACCGGACTGCAAGTTCACCGGCGGTCCGTATGACTCCCAGGCAACACCGGGAGTATGCACCGCCACGGGCGGGTACATCGCAGATGCAGAGCTCGATGAGATCATCAACGGGGTCAGCTTCGATGCGAACGGGGTCGCGAAGCGCGCTGCGCGAGTGACGCGCCAATATAAGGATGCCACCAGTGACAGCGACATCCTGATTTACGACAACGACCAATGGGTGGCGTCCATGAGTCCCCAAACCAAAGCCTCTCGCACGAATATGTACCGGATCCTGGCCATGGGCGGGACAAGCGACTGGGCAACAGATCTCCAGGCGTATAACGACCCGCCTGGGGAATGGAAAAGCTGGGCGGATTTCAAGATGGCGATCAAGAACGGAGAAGATCCGAACCAAGTCGGCGATCGAACAGGCAACTGGACTGAAATCCCCTGCACCGACAAGGCCGTTGCGAATCCGTTATCAATGAGTCCATCCGAGCGCTGGGAGAGATTGGATGCGAAGCATGCGTGGGCGGATGTGATCGAGGTGTGGAAGGCGGAACATCGTGATAAGAGTACATATACATTTACAGCGTCGCTGTCGTCCATCATCAAGGGCCCCCCGAATGCACAATGTGGCACTCTCCTGGAGTCCAGTAACTGTGGGCAAACGTTGCAGTGTGATGGTTTTGAGACGATGAGTTCGGGAGCTGCAGGCTGGCTAATTTGGAATTCGCTCGTGGTTGTCCATCAGGTTTGTCTCACCCATGCGTAGATTTTTGTTGGGTCAGCTGACAATCCAGATGTACGCGAGCTACTACCGAGCCCTGTTCGACGCCGCCGCATCGGAGATCACCAACTCACTTGACGACCTAGAGAACAAGTTCGCTCCGATCCCAGCACCGCCGGATGATAGATGGCTGCTGCTGCTGATCGATATGATCACGCTGGGTTCGGCGTCTGTGGCAGCTCCTTTTTTCAATAACGGTCAGTCTGCCAGATCCGAAGATGAACGGCCGTTGGAAGACTAATTCTGCGTTCATAGTTCTCTCGAGAATGCCCTTTTTTAAGCTCCGGGATGGCTCGGCGCTTGATAATGCAAAGGACACCACCCTGACTGTCATTTCGCAGAGTACCACCATCACCAAGGATATGCTAGAGGGTTCTGACCCGTAAGATCTTCCTCAGGATTCAGGTTACGTCCACTAATTACAGCGCTGACACACTTCAGTGACGGATGGACGCCCGAGAAACAAGACGCCTTCAGCAACTATATGGGCCAGTCGATCTCAGCCTGGGGCGACGCCACGGAAAGATCTCTGCGAGCTCTCTTCGACGGTTCCGACTCATCCATCGAACTCCTCACCGAGCTCATCTCCGACGGAAAACTTATCGAGGGCGACGGCGAGACGGTCTTCGTGCCCCCGACCGACCCGGACGAGCTCCCCGAGGATACAGCCAGCGGCCTCCGACGTAGTCTCAGCCATACCTTCTATGGCTTCGCGATCCCGACGCTCTGGACGGTGTCTGGCAAATACCCCTTTGTTGTTGACTCCGGGTTTGATTGCAATGCGGAGAATCCACTCGATGATTATCTGAAGGACGAAACGATGGAGACTACCGGGACTTGTTTCGAGGGCAAGCTTTATTTCCTGGCCCACCCGGATGGAGAGGCATTCACCTGCGACGACAGTCACTGCACCGACAATCAATTTTCCAGTCTTCCTGGAGTGGATACGCTGGACGGAGACATCTTTGGGGGGATTACCGTGGAGGATATCATCAAGGGGTACCTACCTCTCTCTCTCCTTTCTCTGTTTGATTTCAAGTTAACGTACTAGATCTGTCCGAACATACCAAGCAAACGGCAACACGAACGGCGGCAAAACGGCCGATCCCGAAGACGGCAGTACGCAGGAAGACCTCTTCAACCAGGACATCACCACGCCCGGCTTCATCAAAATCCCCGTCTGCACGGCCAGCAGAGCGCACGGCTCCTGGACCGACCACACTAATGGTGGCGACGGCGCCGACAAACCGGATTACCCGTGCAACTTGCTGGAAATGCATGACCGGTGCGGCGAGACAACCTGGGATAACGAGACAAGCGACGCATCGCCCGACATCGAGGATTGCTTGACGATCGTGGAGAGAATCAAGGGCACTGAGGGTGAATGGGACATAGAGAATGTTGTCGGCACGCAGCACCAGCTGGTGGAGGCTGGCGGGTGTGCGTTTGGCATTGATAGTCTGGATGCAAGCAACGGCAACGTACAGTACTTTATCGGGGCAGGGGATATTGTGGATATTATTGAGGGCGCTATCGAGAGGTACGGCGGCGATGGCAAGGTTGGAGCTAAGGGGAAAATGTATTGCGATGGGAACACCAAGCAGCAGCATGTAGAGTGGGGATTATACTAGGGGCAGTGGATGGCTGTTTTCTTTATTGGTGGGGTTGAATAATTCGATGATCGATCGGGAGTGATGTTGGAAACGCGGAGGACAGATAGGAACAGCTTAGAGTGTTTCTTTAGGGGTTTGATCAAAAATCGGATCCAGGTTGCTGGACCCTGTTCGATCTCCAGCTGGTATTTCTCTTCATTTCGGCGAACTCCATCTTGAGTGCATAGTAACTGTGGATAATGCCATACATCTTTGACATTGTGGAACGTACTATGTCGAGTTGGTTTAAAGAGAGAGGGAAAATTCTCCAATGTTGGCATGTAGACAGCGATACCTAGCCCTCATACTCCCAGCCCAGCAACGCAGCGGCCCAAGGCCATTTGATACCACTTGCCAGACGGTGAAGAGATCCGAATGGTGACACCTATGCATATTCATGCACAGCAGCCACTTCCTGACCATTTTCTGCCTATCTGGTCAGCGATCGGTGCATCTATAAGAGCAGCTACATTAGAAGGTTAGATATGAATGTCTACTATGAGGATTGTGCGCATGCCATACTAAAGCCACGATTAGTCCGGCCCGGGCGTTGGTGAAATAGAAGACCCTATCAGAATCCATTCGTCCATAGCGACGCAGGAAATCATCCATTCCAGGTAGCCGAACAGGAAGCCACCCAATGAGACTCGGTTGGTATTAGCTGAAGATCTTCTTTTCTGGGTCGTAGGGGTTTCATATCTCTTACCGAAGACGGCCAGAGCAAATAAGGGCCAGGTCAGCAACGGAATTGGTGTGTAGATCAGATCACCTTGTTTAAGTAATTCTGCACTCTACCTTCGCGGGTATTGGCCCATTTTACGTTGTGGCAGACGCAGATGTGCAATTTGGCAGGGGTATGATGGTAGGGTTTTATAGAACATTCGTTAATATTACCACCAGGGTCGTATTACAGAATATAAGCCTTCAATTCTGTTCCCGTTTTATGATCCTGCTGTCCATTCCCAGGAGGAGGTGATGACGGCTACAAGTATACGGAAGATCTTTGGTTGCTCCAAGAGTCAAATCGTCAAGTATTGATGTCGAATTACTCCAATCCTTGACAGATCTCGCCTTTATATATGATTGCCGATCGGGGCAACGGGTTTCGCCAGGCCTAGACCATACAGATTTGAGCCGCAAGGTAAAAAGGTCATTACCTCCAGGATTCAGGAAGGGCCGTAATTGCAAAAAAGATTTTTTCCCAACCAGGCGGCATAGGACGGGATAGGGGCCTGTTGCTGTGAAACCACGGATCTGCAGGTGGTAACAGTTGGCTTCCCTAATGCGAACAACAGCGATCTAAACCATGAACTAGATTATGCTTGTACATACGACCATAGGGTGAGGAGAACAGGGCTTCCCGTCCGCTCAGCCGTACTTAAGCCTCTATTATTAACGTGGCCAGAAGTAAAACAAGCCCTAAGTGCGTTACTACTTTTAGGAGTAATAAACGCTAAGACTTAAGTAAGTACAGGTAAGATAGGTAATAACAGGGTAAGAATATTACTTACTTTAGTAAGGAAAGGTAAGGAAAGGTAAGAAGGGTAGAAACTAAAATTTAAGCTACTACTTTATTTCTTTAAGCCTAATATAAATAGCAAGGGCTTCTCCTATTTTTATCTAATACTTTTTAGCTATATATAAGATATTTTTATCTTTACTTTATTTATAGTTTCCTCTTATTAATTACTCACGTGACTATATAGCCCTATCTAAAGAGGAATCAAAATATAAGAAGCTTAAACTACTTTAAAAGTTAGCAGAACTACGTAGATTTATAAAAGAATACTAAAAGGACTATATTAATAAAGAGAATATTATTAGTTATAAGAAAAGGTCTTTAGTTACTAATAAGAAGTATAAATATACTATTAATAATTAGAGAATATAAGTTTAGTTAATCCTAGAGTTAAGAATATTAGAAAGTTAATTACTATAATAAAATAAATAAATACTATTAAGAAACTAGCCTAATAATTAGTACTTTAAGGTAAATAACCCTTATTTTCTTATTTAAGTTTATAAACTATTTACAGAGAGCTATATTATACTTTATAAGGGCCCTTTACTAAGTTAGTATAGTATCCTATAAAATCTCTCTTATTTTATAAGTAAATAAGAAAGGGCAAGGTTAATTATATTACTAAATAATTTTAAAGATAATGCTTATAATATTTGTTTATTATTCCCCCCTATTAATTTATATCTATTTTAATAGTTATAATATATTAAGAATAAACTTACTCCTAAGTACAGGCTTAGTACTAAATATAGAGAAAAGTTCCCTATAACCAAGGTCGACCTTAATATTCTTATTAAGTATCTTTATAAGGATAATCAGCATGATTATATCCACGAATATTATTACTTTTAATAGGCCTTTAACTTATTATTATTTTCCTTTCTAGAGCTAGAGCAGGTACTATTATTAAGTCTAGTATTTATTAAAGAACTAATAAGGCTTTATAATATTAGGTAATTATTATGTCTATCACAAGAAGCAAGTCATGTATTAATATTATTTTTAAAGTATCTCTCTTTAGATCTAAGGTAGGATAGTGGGTAGAAGGTCAAATATTAGGTTATAATTAGTCTAGAATTTTTAAAGGGTTATTATTATAATAATAAAACTATTCTATATAGTCTTTCTAGGATTATTATTTATGTTTAAGTATTTACTAATAGGAAGTAGGCTAAAGAATTAGGTTAGAAAGTAAAAAATTCTTGGAAGAAACTTTACCTTCTAGCTTATTATATACGGCATTACTAATAAAGCCTTTAAGAGAATTTAAACTCTAGATAATTTACTTGTAATAACCCCTTTAAAAGGACGGGAATTATAGACTTTTAAATAGGCTAAGTTTACTTAATACTTACTAGTACTTTAGATAATAACTATTTCTAGTCCCTATTTATCTCGTGCTTTAATTTTTTTATCTCTGTAATATTACTATAGTTTGCTAGTAGAAAAGGCCTATTTCCGCGCTAATTTATAAGTTTATAGAATTAGGTCCGGTACTATAAATACTATTAATTATAAGTTATACTGCTATATATATATTCTAATAAATACTAAGAATTATATAGCCAAGGCCTCCGAAGCCGCGCGTACTTAAGTATTAGATTACTAAAACGCTAATACTTTCTTTAAGTATTAGTTAACTTTAAAACAGCTTGATATAGGTGCCTGCTTCTAGAATAAAGATGTAGATTATAAATCCTATATAGTAGAGCAAAGTATAGCTTATTATTATAATATTAATTCCTTATACAAGCTAGACGCTGCTAGTCTGGCTAAAATAGAGAAAAACCTTAAAATAGTTAAAATATACTAGATAATTAATAAGCTTACTAGAAGAATTGCTAGTTAACCCTATAAATATAAATACCTAGTAGCTAAGCAAGCTATTTAGTATAATAAAGTAGCAAAAAAATATTATACTAAGAAATAGGAGATTATTAAGCCCTGGTAGAAGATATCTTATAATAAATATGTTGCGGGGAATGATTTTAATAAGCGAGATCTTATAAACTTTTTTTATATATATTACAGGTATATGCTAGAAAGAGCCTAGTTATAATAAAATCTCTTTATAGAAATCTTAATTTATAGTAACCTTAGAAGGTAATACTTATAAGATATACTAAGCCTTATAACCTTATAAGAACACGTGGTATATTATCCTAGTAAATCACCCCTAGATAGGAAGTACCTAATTTATTAGAAAGAAATATCTAGGTTTATTTAACTCTAATATAACTGTTCTAACTACTAATTCTTAAAGTATTAATATACAAGGCTGTTCTTAATATATCTTATAATGCAGGAGAAAGTTATAGAATACTACACTATATTAATAAAGATATAAGAATAGAAAGTAAGTATACTAAAAGGTTTTAAAATCTTTCCTAGAGTAGTATTACTTATGTATAAAGTAGTTTTATACTACAGAAGATTAGAAAAAATATTACAAGTTTTATTTATTTTTATTATAATCTTGCTATAGGCTTCTTATATTTTATTCTATATTAGTAGCTCCTAGATTCTGCCTGTTTTATTTAGGTAATTATATTAAGGACCCTAATATACGCTTTTAATAATAGTAGAAAAAAGCTACCCTTATATAATATATTAATAGTTACTTGGACATAATAAATCAAGAGGACTAAATTAGTTGTCCTTATCCCTATTATAAAAATAAGTTATATAGTAGTAGCCTCTAGCTATAATAATATTTTTTTAATACCTATTTAATTAAAGAGCCTCGTCAGAACTGTTTATCTATTAAAAGAAAGTAGATTATTAACAAGGAAGATAGTATAGGAGTTTAAAAGATATCTAAGTATATTAAACAGAAATAGCTACGGATACTATATATATTATACTATAATAATCATAGAAATAATAAGAGCCTTGCCTTCACCGCGCAGATATATAAAAACTAATCTATAAACCTAGTAAGTTCTCTTATTCTTAGAGTTGCCGAGCTCGTCTTGTGCCTTAAATATACTAGCCATGTTTAATAGAGCCGCCTGGTAGAATTTTTTAACTTACCACAACAGATAATATTATAGTTTATATTTATATCTAGGGAGCCGCACTTCCTGATAATATTTATAGACCCTTTAAAACTATATTATTAGTTTTATCTCTTGACTAGCTAGATAAACGCATCGTGACCTCCCCGTGATTATTAGTAGATATAGTAGAATACTTAAGGCACCAGTCAAAGTAATTCTAAATAAAGCACTATTTTATAATATTATTTTAATTTAGAGGGCTATAAAGGCTATTATAAGTAATTATTATTATAATATAATAGGTGTTAAAGAATACAGTACGTATTATAGCTGTCCCTTAATATTTGCCTTAATATTGTTAACTACTTCATGCATCTTATCCCTTCGCTCCTTATATTCAAGAATTATCCTATTTTTTAGATCTATAATCGCAGTATTATTTAAATCTCTATAACTTTTTGTTATGTCTTAGGTATAGTAACTCTTATAAATTAAAAAAGAAGGTTAAGGTAAAAGGCTTAGTAGCTATGCTATAATACTAATATAATACTACTATAAGTATAATATAAATATTCTAAGCCCCTTATAGCTCTGTATATAAGGATAAATAATAGAGTTCTTTAACTACTCCCTTAAAAGGTAAGCTTGACTAAGACTATTATATATTTAGTATTAGAAGCCTAGGTATTATATCTAGGAATCTACCTGATATTTTTTTAGTATAAGGGGCAAATACCTTGCATAAATAGTATACTCTACGCATACTTTTATGACTCCAGGCCAAAGATTTACCTGTACTATCCTATAGTAGAATTCCCTTTAGTTAGAATAGGAGAAATATTTAAGATCATGTATGATTACTAGCTTAGCTAGTTTCTAGTAAAGTTCCTGAAGTAAGAATAAATATCTGCGCCTTGAACTAATTATTCTAGATATATTTTATATATACTTTTTATAGTAGCTTAGATACTAGTTAATTTATATAATCTAGGGTATTAGCAAGGCTAGTATATATAAAGGATATTTAATTATATCGCCTGTGTTGCTTGCTAGTATATATAAGAACTTACTTTATAAGATGGCTACAGCTGCTAATAACCTAATATTATATAACTAAGTCTCTAAATATAGCAGGAATTTTAGATAAAATAACTAGATAAGAATAAAAATAAGAATACCTTATAATTATAGGAAAGCTGCGGCGGCTTAAAGCCTAAAAAGGAAGATTAGAGCTATAAATAAGTAATATCTACTTTTTTATCTATCCCTAAATTACTTAGTTTAAGTAGTTAAGTAATAAAAAATTAGTAGGCTTTAAGCTAATCTATTCTTTATAACTAATAAGTATTCTTATCTAGCATATTATATAAGTAAGAGAATATTTTAAACTCTAAATTATGATCTATGCCTTAGCAGCTAAGACAGAAAGTAATAAACTTATTATATAGTTAACTAACAAGCTCTGCAGGTTATTCCTAATTATATAATTTTATATAAAAGGTTTTTAAGAAAGCTGTCTGCCTTGGCTACTTACTTAAAAAATATTTTTATATTTCCCTAGTATACTTCTTTAGCGCGGCTTAATTTAGAAATTTCTAAGTAGTTATTCTTATATATTAAGAGTTAATTAAGTTAAATAAATTTACATGCGCCTTAGCAAGAGCCTTTATTATTTAGCCTTATTAACCTGGATATTTTAGAGTTAGGAATAGGTAGAAATAAACCTTCTAGTACTAGTTAATAGTAGTAAATAATCTCTTAATTCCTAATTCTTAAATAAGAGCTTGATAATTTTAGAGCTTATTATTAATATTATAATAATATACGAACTTAGTACTTGCAAAATTAGCTAGTTCTTATTTATATTTCTTAGAATTAGTAGTCTAACTTATATAATATACTAGACAAGAAAATTTATTAATTATAAAGAAAAACAGGTTAGGCTAAAAGCCTAGGAAATAAGAGAAGAAAGTAACCTTTATTTTTTATATATTTTAAAAAAAGGTTGCAGGGCTTGCTTGCGTGTAATATTAGGCTAACTTCTTATAGTTTACTTAGCTATCTTAAATATTACTAGAAATTTTAGTTTAGCGCCTTGTAATAATAGTAAGTCAAGTTAAAGAGTAACTCTAGTATCCCCGTGACTATCTTATATAATATCTTTATAGAGCTCCAGAAGGGCAGAAATAAAGGGGGCCTATTATATAATATATAAAGAAATATTTTTTCTTTAATACTTAGTTTTATAATACTATGCAAACTTTTATTAGGTCTAGACCTCGTTACTTAAAGAGATTTATAATAGTAAAAGATATTATAAAGTAATAAAGCTATTATCTTCTTAGGTATACTACTCCTTACTTACGGCCAGGGTATTAACTTTATATAAAATATTAAACTAGGTATGTTAATAGAGTTGCTGCTAGAGTCTTTATATTTACTAATTTCTTTATTATAGGTAGCTAGGAGATTTATTTAATTAATATTTAGGCATCCCTGTGGGCTATTAATTAATTAACCTTGTTTAATAATAATTATAAGCAAACCTTGCTTTGTTACGTTTCTAGAAGGCTTAGGTAAAGAAAAGGGGGGAGTATATATATAATTATACCTTACTATATACCCCGGGCGGGCATATTAATACCCCTTGCAGTTAATAAAATTTATAATATATTTAATAAGCAAGTATTACGCCTAGGTATTACTTATTATCTGATAATCCCTGCTATATTATAGATAGACAGCTACTCTCACACGAATAACTAATACCTTTTCCTTTATTATTACTTACTAATTAATTACTAAGTTTACTTACTTATAATATCCTAGGATATTATAGTACTAAGAGAGCTTATAATAAATACTTTTAAGGACCTATATACTTATAAGTAACTTAAACTTTTAAATTAGATTAATTCTCTGTGATCTTAAGGAATTAGTTATTATATCTTCCTTCCCTAAATTATTATTTATAGAGACTAGTCTTCGGGTAAAAGCTCTATATTAGAAGCTATTTCTAGGGTTTCTTTTCTTATTAGAAATAATTTTTATATATAGTTTCTTATAGAGCTTATCTTATATAAGTATCTATAAGCTAGTGTTAAAGTCTTTATTATAGCTTATTAATTATATACTATTATAAAGTAAGAACGCCTTAATAGCTTCTACGAGGAGCTTAATAACTTTAAGAAACTTCTAAACCTTATTAAGAATATAAAGGTAGTTATAGGAATTTCGACAAATAAAAGGGTATTTTCTAATAATATTTTTTATATAGAGATTTCCGGTCCTGATAGACCTTATTTAATAATTATAGATCTTTTAAGCCTTATTTATTTAGAAATAAAGCTCTAATTAGCTGTAGATATTTAGCTTATTTAGGATATAATCTAGTCTTATATTTAAGAGCCGCGTTATATTATACTTGTGGTAGTATTAGCTAAAAATAACTTTACTAACTAGATTATCTTGCGGCTTGCCTGAAATATAAATAAAGCTAGAACTTAAACTTTTAGGATTATTACAAAGCTAGACGCGCTAATAACAGACTCTAAGAATAAGGTTATATTTTTATTCTTAGCTAAGAACTAGGAAGTTAAGTTTATACTTAACTAGTATATACTTAAGAATATAAATTTAGAGAAAGGAAACTAGACACTAGCAAGTTAAAATAATAAGGAATCAAACTTCTTCTTATAAGGTGCATGGGCTAATATATTACGTAGTATAGTTAGTATTAACGCCCTATATAATTAACTTAGTAGATTAATTTTATAATAAATTGCCTCTAAGCTACCTAGTTTAATTAATAAGATTTATACTAAGAGCCAAGACTACTAGAGTTAACTTAAGAAACTTAAAGAGCCTTAAATTTTAATTAATAAATAATAGTCTTATTTTTTATAAATTAGTTAATCTTTTTAATCCCTTATTTATACTGTAGTTAATAGTATATATAATAAACCCTTTTTTAAAGATATTTAGTCTGTGGATAAATATCTAAAGCACTTGCAAGCTATTATTTAAAACTTAAATAAAAACTTTATAAAAGAGATTACTACGTATAAGGCTTATTACCAGCTCTATTCTTTATATTATAAATTATTTATATTAGAAGGACAGCTTCTAGTTACCTGTAATAACTATATTAGTTATATTAAGTCTTTACTTAAAAAAACAAGAGGTCGTGAGTTACTAGGAATATTTAACCTAATAATTATACGGGACTTGTTCCTAGAGTAATATAATTTATAAGAAGGGTTAATAATAAGATATATTATAATAATTTAAGAAACTATAAGAGAGTTTCTTTAACTAGTTATTAGCTATATTATAGATAAAGCTATTATAAAGGCTTTACTTAAGGAGATTATTATACCTGCCTTGGAGGACCTGCGGTAAATACTATAGTAGAAAATAAAAGAATTCCTTTTATTATATTAGAGGGTTATCTAATTACTTATAATTATTACTTTATAAAAACTTTGTAGAAGATTTGTACTTAGCAGTATAAGTATAATTTACATGATATCCTTAAAGATTTCTTTAAAATAAATAACCTAGAAGAACCTTATTATTCTAATAGTAATATCTACCCTAAGCAGCTTCTAAAGAATCTACTTAAAATTTTAAGCCTAATATAAATTATTTCTTATTATTAGAAGTACTAGATTGTCTGCTCTCTTATTATAAAATAAAATTATTATAAGCGCCCAGCCCGAATTTAATCGCTAACTATTTTTAAGTTACTCTAAAATAATTTATTAATAATATAGTAAATAAAGTTATTAAAGCTAAACTTGTATCCGCGCTACCTAGTATCTTTTTTGTTATTACTATTTTTAATATGCCCGCCAAGAAAGTCACACGAATCACAGGAGAATATAAGGAGAATTAAGTACTACGCGAATAATTAAATAAAAAACTCTAGATCTTAAGGACAGGCTATAAGATATATAAATAATTTATCAGAATTAGGGCCTCTAGTAAGTATTATAATTCTAGGTACGAGAGTATACTTATAGTATAATAGAGATCTAAAAGGATAACTAATTTTATAGCTAAGATAATTATAATAGCTCCTTCAAAAGCTCTTCTAAAATTTTAGAAGAATTTAGCGGATAAGACGCAGCTAAACTTATAATTATTAAATTTACTTTATTTTCTCTTACTAATAGGTTTGATAACTGCTACTTCACCCCTGAACTAACGCTAAGTTATAAAATACAACCCGAGGAAGCAGAGAAAGAGATAGGTAATGAAACGCCACCGCAACCTATGGCTAGTAAAGCTAAGGGGAAGAAGAAGAAATTATAATAGAGCTTGCTATCTTAAGCTTCTTATTATATAAATAGCGGGGACTTGAGTAGAAGCATAGTACATACGTCAGCTAATATAGAATTATATTAATAAGAGAAATCTAATTAGAAGCATCAGGGGTGCTTATAATTACAGATTACAAGGACCTGTACTCACATATTAGTGTATTATAGAAATCTTTCAGGTTAAAAGATCGCGGAGCGTTTCATAAATAACCATATATGGAGGGCATTTGTCCGCGGGGTAGCCGCAATTATATAGGTATTTCGCTACCCCACGTAGTATCATGAATACTCTCAAGCTATTTACCCGGGTTGATTAACTACAGGACTATATAATTTAAGGATTTAATATATAGATATACTACTAAGTTTTTAAGCTATCAGAGCTTATCAAGCCTAGCTTCTAAGAAATTAAACCTTACCTTATAAAAAAAAGAAGGTAGGCAAATATCTCGCAGCCTCTTATTCACTAGCACGAAAACCCTAATTTCGCAGGAATTAAGACTGGTCAAGATTAGATGTAGGATTTTCGCAAGCAGGGACTGAAGGTCTGGGTTTCATTCGTCCACTTGTTACGGAAAAACCAACCTCTGGCTTCTTCCTAACCCTGGTAACCTCTCGTAAGCTTGTAATACTTAACTTAACTTATTTAATCCTTTTTCTAAATAATTTTATATCTAACTAGTATAAAGACTAGTTATAATTAGGATTAAGCTTAGTTAAAATAAGCAAGGCCAAGTATCCTATATATAAAATACTTATAAAGTAGTTTATATAAGTATATTACTATTTCCAAAAATAATTCTAAGATAATAATTTATATTAATCACGAAAAATAAGTAAGACTAGATATAGTAGTAATAAGTATTCTTAAATATCCTTTATATTATATACTATCCTATATACCTTTCTAAGGTATACTAAGTAGTATACCTAATAAGGATACTTCCTTATCTACTATTTCCTTACTAGTTCCTGGTTTACTAGATAATATACGCACGTGATTTCTTTTATAGGTATATTACTAGGTAACTTCTATTATATAATAATTAGTACTTGTCTGTGCCTGTTAGTATTACTAGATCTATCCTAATATTAAAGGTAGTTAACGTGTCAAGAGCCTAAATATTATAATAGTATAATCTTCTATGGCTAATAATATTTCTTCCTTAATAATAGTGTCCTAGGATACTATTATCTCGTCGCGATGTTACTGGTCCGTATTATTCTGCCGCGTAGACCGCCTTGGCTGGGTTCTTAACACCACTATGCTACCAGCACTCCCCTGGGAAGCAACTAACCGACCCCTCCGGAATCCTAGGGTGTCGCGCCTTAGCGCGACCCCGCCAGCCACCCGGCGGGTACGGCCACCCGGCCAAAATTTTTATAGAATTAACGCCTCAACTTTAACACGCGATATCTTAATAATAACATGCCTAAATTTAACAAGGATTACGAGGATTAAATCTAGAAGGCGATTCGCGCGTTAAATACCTAAGAAAAACTAAATATTACCCGAACTATTATTATATTTGATATAAAGCCGCGGACGCTTGATACGCGATAGAAAAAACATAATTTCTTAAAAAATTAAGATCCCACGAACTTAAAGCTATCCCCAAGCTAGGATAAAGTATTTTACTATTATTTAGATTTCCTAGAAAGGAATTTAATAAAGGTAATACTTTAAATAGCTAAGGACGCTACTAATTTAATTTTTAAAGAGGCCTATACAGGAATTAGTAATTCCTTAATAATCAGCCTAAAATAGTTTAATTAATAGCTTAAAAAGTATTTTTAGTATAAGAAATACTATAGTAGAGCTATAAAACTTAATTAGAAATAGGTAGAGAATTATAAGGAAATTAAGGTATAGTTTAACAAGCTATATAAAGCTATTTAGGGCTTCCCCCCTAAAGATATATAGAATTTTAATAAAACTAGCTTTTAAATTAGCGTTACTAGGGATTAATAAATAGTTACTCGTAATATAAATCCTAAAAAGCCTTATATTAGCCTCTCTACTAATTATAAATATATTAGTATTATTAAGGCCGTAAATATAGCTAGATAGTATGCTCCGCCAACTATTATATAAGATCTTGCTATATTTTTTTAGGATAGTTTAAAGTTAGTACTGTTAATAAAGAGTACTATATAAAATACTCTAATAATAGCTATATAATAAATATACTCGTTTTTATATAGATACAGAACTTCTAGTATAGTATATACTAGTAATAACGCGGTATAAAAAGCCTCCTTATCTACGACGGCTACAGATCTTATATAATATTCAAATTTATACAGTTCTGCGAGCAGCATAAGATTATTATATTCTTCTTACTTTTATATACAAGTTATTTCTTGTAGCCGCTTAATATTAGTATATTTTCCGCCTATAAGTAGTACTATTTAACTATAGTTACAGCAGTAATATACTCTAGCTACTCGAAGTTTATAAAAGTTAAATTTCTTTATACCCTAAGGGAAATTTGTACTAAAACTTTTAAGAAAATAATTATATAGCATAGCTTTAAGCTAACAGGCATATATTCCTTTAAGCCTTTAGTTATTCTAGATATATTACTTACTCTGCCCGCGCCCGTGACACCCTTTATAATATAAAGTTACTATATTAAATCGGCAGGCAGTACACCAAAAACTATAAAAAAATTTTAATTAATAAAGGATAAGATAGTATATCTATAAGATATTAATTGTAGCTATTTTATAGATTATTTAAATTAGCTGGCGAAGGGCGCGGTAGAGATGGCTTTATATACTAAGGCGCTTAAGGATTAAGTTACTAAGTATACTAAGGCTAACAGAGCTTATGCTAAGCGAGTAATAGCTTCTAAATAATATATACAAACTAGTAGTATTATCTCGAGTTATAATATTAAAAAAATAAAGAAAATTAACAAAAAAATTAATAAGGAAAAGGATAAAATAAAGATAAGGGCAAAGTACAAGCATTCGATCGCCGGACTTTTAGATAAGTATATTTAACGGGGAATTATCGTAAAAAAGTAATAATTAAGTTATAAGAAAGCGACAAATCAGAGCTCTTGAATCCATGTATTTACAGCTTTATATCTTTAAAATTTATTAAGATAATATTATTTAAATAGCTTTATCCAAACAAGTTAGCTGGGTGGCCGTACCCGCCGGGTGGCTGGCAGGGTCGCGCTAAGGCGCGACACTGTAGGATTCCGGAGGGGTTGGTTAGCGTGTTTAGGTAGTGAGTATAAATAGGCAGCGGGGTAATCTAATTACCCCTGACTAACCACTTTTAGAGAGTTTATCCAACACTACTATAATCTTCTGTGACGGCCGAAGGTAATAGCTTGAAGGATTGGACCGAGCAGCTCTAGCTTTAATAAGGAATAATTTATAATCTAGTATTAATAGCCTCTTAGAGCCCGTGGCTAGTATCTTATACTAAGACCTTAGCCCGCTAACTACTATCTAAAGGATAACTAGTGGCTAGTTTAAGAATCTAGTTAGTATAAAACCTTCCTGCTGCTATATGCTAAAGTCGTACTAGAGAACTCTACCCCTCCCGCGGCCTGTTAAGCTCCCTAAGCTAGATATTATAAATAATATTATTATGCAGGCATGGCGCACTGCTAGCTATACTAACTATAAGACCAAGCTTAATATTAGGGAAGCTATATAGTATATTCCCTGGTAGATAATATAGTAATAATAATATTATGCCCGCAGATTTTACCTAGAATATAGTTGTTAGTATTATTTATGGAGAAATAAAGTAAGTCCTTCGTGCATCTTATAAGGAATATTTGCGCCGCAATGTACGTGATAAGGATAATACAGATCCAGCTAACTGATTTTTCCTACAAGAATCAGAGTATGTGTGGTGAGACTGTGGGGAGTGCCGCCTCAGCTCAGTCTCGTGTCAGCGACCAGTCCAGATCATCCTGATCCGCGCGCCTGTCCTGAACAGCTAATCTGCGGGAGTGAATCACGTACTGTCGTATTAAGAATGTAATCACGGATAATAGATATTCCACTTTGTTCACGAAAGGGCTTTTGCGCATTTTAAAGTTAGGGTTACTAAAACAATCAAAGGAGTATAAATGGTGATCTAACCTGCGAATGTGAATCACGTACTGTCGTATTAAGATTGTAATCACGGATAATAGATATTCCACTTTGTTCATGAAAGGGCTTTTGCGCATTTTAAAGTTAGGGTTACTGAAATAATCAAAGGAGTATAAATAGTGACACCAGTTTCCGGAAACCATATATTAATTAGAAGATATAGTAAATTCTAAGTAAGATAAGTAACTACTAAATTAGTCAGGTACTATAGCAAGAAAATTATATAATATATATAGGTAAGAAGGTTTAGTATCTTATACCCATATCTTATAAAATATACTTCTCTCTAAGTTAGGAGACCTGTTAAGAAAATCAAGGAATATAGAATCCTGCATTTAAGCCTTAATATTCTATATTATATAATTATATAAGATATGTTATAAGTAATTACTAGACTTACCCTTCTTAAAGACAAACTTTAAATAGTTTTAAAAGGTTCTTAATATACCTAGGGCATAAGACAAGACCTTCTAGTAACTTAACAAGGTAATTAAGAGAGAAAACATATATAATAGGATAATCAGAGCTAAAAGCATAATAATATATATAAATATAATATAATAATATTTCTGTGTAGTTATCTGCATATTTTAAAAGCTAGAATATTAGGCAGGTATTCGCATATCTCTATAAGAGGTTATAGAAATATAGTAGAAGCTAAGGATAGAAGAGGTTGCAGGTAAGAATATTGTAATTAAAAAAATATTTTTTTATATTGCTAATATGTCTATTCCTAGTTACTAGTCCAGGGGTAATACTAATAGAATAATTCATAGTATAAGCAAACTTATAATAATACCTAAATATTATCTTATCTATATCTAGAAAGTAGATAGTAACATAACCAGCGCTAGTTCTAAGTTCTTTAATAATTTATAGTTTTAGGAAGCTATTAAGTACCTTAGTATAAACCTAAAATACTTTTTTAGCAGGGCCTACAAGGCACGTTAAAATTCTGCTAGTAAAGAAACTATTTTTAGTTAGTATATAACTTTTCTATAAGTAGTACAAGGTATTACTTAGTATTATAGAGTGGTATTATAGCTGTCCCTGAGCAGGAAGTAGTTGCCGGGCTCGAATAAAACTGTTATGGAAGAACCAACCTCAGGCTTCTTCCTAACCCTAGTAACCTCTCGTAAGCTCGTGATACTTAACTTAACTTACTTAATCCTTTTTCTAAATAGCTTTATATCTAACTAGTATAAAGACTAGTTATAATTAGGGTTAAGCTTAGTTAAAATAAGTAAGGCTAAGTATCTTATATATAAAATACCTATAAAGTAGTTTATACAAGTATATTACTATTCTAAAAATAACTCTAAATAATAATATAATATTAATTATAAAGAACAAGTAAGACTAGATATAGTAGTAATAAGTATCCTTAACTATTTTTTATTTTAACTATTATCTTGACTACTAACCTTTATAGTAGTTTTTATAGTAGTTTTTAGTAACTACTTCCTTAACTATTATACCCTATAATAGTCCCTGTAGTAGTCTTATATAACCCGTAACTTACCTTAGCCTTTTTCTACCTCTCTAGTAGCTTACTACTAAAATATACTAGATTATTATCCTAGGATAATAGCTGCTACCCTGTAACTACTATCCCTTCTTAATAGTGGTCCTTTTTTTAATAATAGTCTACTACAGACTACTATCTTCTCTTAGTAGTAGTCCTCCGTAGACTACTATTTTTATAGGGTTTTTATCCTTCCTTAACTACTATTTTTTTATAATTATAGTCCTAACTAACCTGCTGTCCTTTTCTTTCTAGCTAGAATAGCTAGAATAGCTGTCCCTGTTTCTGCCTTGCAACCCCGCCTTGCTAGGTTCTTAACAAAAACCCCTTTTGGCAGTGGCTAAGAACATACTCTAGAGTAATATTTATTCTATATAAAAGTGATTTGCGATCATAGGAACCCTGTAGATTAACTTAGTATCTCGACCCATAGGCTTTGCTTAGCACGTGTAGATACTATCTAGAACTACTACAAGCTAATTTAGGCATCGCAAAGCTATTAATAATATTTCGTACTAAGTATTACATGCGGTTCATAATTTAAATATCGATTTTGGAATTGTCCTTAATACTCTTTCATGATTAGTCTGATTTCTTTATCTAGAGCTTTATCGTCCTCTATAATGGCCTATCTAATTTCAACAACTGCTCCTGGCTCTGGATCAGGATACAGTATCCCTGGGCAAACAGTCTTTAGGCCTGTTGCACTCCTACCTATAATTATGCTTTTACTTCCCAAGTATATGTAGTCACTTTACTTATACTATATATATAGGTTTTTTTAGCAGTATTCTTCCATGTTTCCTTTTTAAAAAGACCTACTCACGAACTAAGAATATAGATATTAGGAAGTATAGTTATTTTAATAAAGATATAAGTCTAAATCTTATCTCTAAGCTAATATATATAAATAGATTATTAGCTATTATAGTATATTTATTATAGTATTTTAAGCTGTGGATATTAAGGATGTTTGCTAGCACGGAGGCGGTCTATAATATAAAAGCAGCTTATAATTATAGGCTTAGGGTTTAGGGACTTCTTAGTATCCTGCTATTACTATTATTATACCTTAATATAAATAAAGAAGGAAATAACGCGGAGCTTAATTATTGATACAGGTAGTTACTAGTTATTTGCAGGAATAGCATATTAGCAGCAGTAGTAGTGACTTAGCTTAGTTAAAACTTTTACTTTATAGTAGGAGAGGTCAAGGGCTAATAATCTTAAACCAAAATTAAACTAGAGATAGGAAGGTAATAATATCAAATTATGCTAATAAACTATAAAGCTCGACTAAGTCGCCTGTTAATAGAGTAGGCTTAGATATCTTAATAGCCAGGTAATTAGACTTGCTTAATACTAACTTTATAGAATCTAGCTTTTATTTCTAGATTATACTCCTGTTATAGCCTCTTAAGCTTTCTAAACTTGTAAATAATAATTAGAGCTACTAATATTAATAAAGCTAATCGAGTAATAAGTATAGTTAAAAATACTATAATAGACTAATCACCACTTTTTATTATATATATATTAATAATAGTTGTTAGCAAACCTGCTAGACTATTAAGATAGGTAGGTCTGTATATTCCTATTAGCTAAGAATATAGCTTTTTTTAAGTTTAGGGCTGGCTTATATAAATAGTTGGTTAATAAGCTAGATATAATTATTATATCACCTTTAGAAGAGCTAAGTTATACAGGCTGCTCCTACTATTAGAAAGGAATATATAATAACTAGTAATAGTAGGTTCTAAATAGTAGTAATAATAGCTTGATTAGTTTTTATTATACTTAAACTCTTATCTAGAGTATCCGATTTCTATAACAAGATAAATATTCCTAAGATAATTAAGTATCTAGTAAGAAGCACCTAGTTTGCAGTGCTTGAGGTTATATTATAATACTAGGATATATAGTCTAGATCAAGAAGTATCTATATATACTATGTTTTAATAAATATAGTATTACTTCTGCTTAGGGTTAAGTACTTATTAGGGGTATCTAAAGTAGTGTCTAGCACTATAAAGTATTTTATAATAAATTAGACTTTAGGGTTAATAGAGCAAGCAGGAGAAAAGAGTAGGGTAGCACTATATTTATACTTATATAGTAGGTTTAATAGTAGGGTTAAGCTAATTAAGTAATATAACTGCCTAAGGTAACATAATATATATAAACTAATTTTATTAGTATATACATATCTTCTTAATTATATATAGATATTAAGTTTTCTATTTCATATCTACTTCTTCCTTATTATAGAGCCTTTTTCTCTTAAGTAATTAAATAAAGCATGGGCACAGGTTTAAGATATTATACTAGCGTGCTTATCTAAAGGAACGGGTGCTATAAAGATTATAAATTAATAAGATTTATTACTATTATAATATACTTATACCTTAAGTAGTGCTTTAGCTTTTGTAGTTAAAGGAAAACTAATAAAGTCCTTGGCTAATAATTAAATAGGTTCACAAGCAGTGACCCCACCTTATTCTAAGAGTAGATACGTAATATTATAGATATCCTAGATATCCCTATTTTTACCTAGGAGACTAGGCTTTTAAAATAATATTTTTTTAATACCTACTTTATTAGTTAGTTTTAAAGTGTATATACTCGGATTAAGGGCTATTACTAATTTTAATATTACCTTTACGCGTGATAATAATATCCGAGTACTTGAGGTTGCTATAAAAGATATTTAGATCTTTATAAATATATAAGAGGCCCTATAAGATCTACTAGTATTAGCTTTAGTTATTCTTTATATATATTTAAAAGGATAGTTACCTTCTTATAAATAATTATAACTTCTACCTCCCCAAGCTAAAAAACTAGAGATATCTTCCGGACCTGATCTAATATAATACCTTATTCTTTATAAAAAAACTAAATATTTCCCTTAGAGACAAATACTTCGTTAACAAGTAAGTAGCTTGGGTGTGTAACTTAGGTTAGATACTAAAGTAGGATATTTTTGGTATCTAGATTATAATAACTAACAAATCTAATTAGGGACCTATTCTTGAGCTTAATAATATTAATTTTATTTTATAAGGGGTATAAGCTAACAAATAATTAGTCTAGCTAGTTATAAGGAGAACTATACTTAATAAAATTATGATTAGTAACTGCTTGTTACGGAAGAACTAACCTCTGGCTTCTCCCTAACCCTGGTAACCTCTCGTAAGCTTGTAATACTTAACTTAACTTACTTAATCCTTTCTCCTAATAGCTTTATATCTAACTAGTATAAAGACTAGTTATAGTTAGGGTTAAGCTTAGTTAAAATAAGCAAGGCTAAGTATCTTATATATAAAATACTTGTAGAGTAGCTCGTACGAGTATATTACTATTCTAAAAATAACTTTAAGATAATAATTTATATTAATTACAAAGAATAAGTAAGACTAAATATAATAGTAATAAGTATCCTTAAATATCCTTTACTAGTATACTATTCTAGTATATTATTTTTATAGTTTTTAACCGGGTACTTAGGTACTATCCTAGTATACTATTCTCTTAGTTCTTTGCTATAATATACGCACATAACTTTTTTTTATGGGCGTCTTACTAGGTAAGCTTTATTATATAATAATTAGTATTTATCTATGCCTGTTAGTATTACTAGATCTATTTTAATACTAAAAATAATAAATATATAAAGAGCCTAAATATTATACTAGTATAATTTTCCGTGGCTAATAATATTTCTTTCCTAATAATAGTATTCTAGGATATTATTATCTTATTATAATATTACTAGTTTATATTATTCTGCCGCGTAGACTACCTGGCTAGGTTCTTAATATTATCTCCCCCTCTTCTTATTTTTTATCCTGGAAAGTATAAGTATTATAAACTCCCCGCGTATCTGTAAGTCCTGGTTCCCCCTTCTTCTTCTCTAAAAATAGCTTACTATACCTCCTAAGCGTAACTACTACTAAAAATATTATTAACAGGCTAATATAATTACTTTTAAAGATTCCCTTATTAAATAGTCTTGTAGTTATTACTTTGCTCGTAATATTCCTTATATTATAAATTCGAAAAATTAGAATTATACGTCGTGTACTTATTATGGTTAGAAATATAAAAGATAATTCTATAGTAATAAAGAATAAAATAATCTTGATTAAAACAAGGCAAGGCTTGCTTCTAAGCTAGAAGAGACCTAACGTGTCTAGTTAGAATATAATTAAAAAATATAAGAAGTAATATTAAAGATTCTCTACCTTTAAAAATAATAGAAATTCCTTAAAGATTATAGTGCTAAGATATTAGATTATAATATAATAGTAATAGATTAGTTAAATAAAAAAAATCTTTTAATTATTAAAGATTATTCTAAACTCGAGCGCCTAGCTAATAAAGATAAGGTTATAGTTACTTAGCTAGCCGCGATATTAGACTAAACTAGTCTAACTTAAATAATTAGATCTCTAATATTCTAGTAGAATATAGATTTCTCTACTTTTAAGATCCCTAGTAGTACTCCTAAACCTTTTTCTAATAACCTATTAGGTTCTTAATAAGTTCCTAGGTATTTTTAAAGATATTATATTTTTTTTACTTTACTAAGTATTAAGTTTTGCCACTAACTCGCTTATAGTCTAGAATTTTCTTAATTTTATATTTTATTTTATTTATTTCTTTAATTTCTATATATTTAGTGAGTTTAGCGTTAACAGGTACTAGTTCTAATAATAAGATATAAAAAACTAGGTATATATATTTTATTAAAGCTAGTAGCTTTAGTTAATAATTAACTAGTCCTAATTACTTTTTAATTTTAAATAGTCCTAGGCAGACGTGGTCTAGCTTTATACTTAGTTATTTTATTTTAATATTTTATTATAGGAGAAAGACTTTCCCCCCCTCTTTTAAATCTAGTCTTTTAGATCTTTTCTTATTATAATAAGTTACTATTTATATATTAATAAATTCTAAGTCTCTTAATAATTAGGCTTAGATTATCTTTAATTTATTTATAAAGAAGTTAGCTTCCTTAGCTATTAATTCTTTTTATAATAATTCCTTATATATACTTAGGTAATACTTATAATTAGCTTTAAATAATATTATACTAGTTATGTTATAGACTAAGTTATTATATATAAACTAGGCTATTAGTAGGTTATTCTCCTAGTTAGTTTATATATAATTTACGTAATATTACAGGTATTATTTAATAATTTAGTTTACTCTTTTAGTTTGTCTGTTAGATTATAATTAGTATATAATAATTATTTATAGCTTAATCCCTATTTAGTCTATAACTAACTTCTAGAATTTTATAGTGAATAGTTTATTTTTATCTAATATAATATATTTTAGTATATTATAATTTATAATAATAGTATTAATAAATAGGTAATATATATCCCTCGTGATTATAATTATTATTATTAGTACTAGGTAAATATATTTTATAAGTTAGTCTATAATAACTACAAGATAGTCCCTTCCTAATATTATAATTAATAAAAGACTTATAAAGTTAATTATAATCTACTCTTATAGTTTTATTTATACTTCTAGGTTCTATAACTTTTTATATAAAGCATGCCTCACAGGCTTGTTCCTAATATAGCTTTTATATTTGCTAATATATTTTTTAACTTTTTTCCTTATATTTTTAATATAATAGTTCCTTGTAATCTTTTTGTATATTTTATTAATTCTAAAGTATCTTTTTATTAGACTATTATAATATAATAAGATAATTTTATTAATTAGTATAGGTAGGATATAAATTAATCCCTTAATTTAAATTATATTATTTTAGTATTTAATCCTGTTGTTTAACGCTTCTAGGATTTATTATATAAGCTTATTATTTTTTAAGGCTTTTTTAACCTTATCTAGGACTTCTAGTCTACTAACTTCTATTATTACGGCCAGGATTATTAGGTTATTTCTAAGTATTTTATTTTTATTAACTTATAGGATCGCTAGTTTCAGACTTTTTTCTTTATTTTTATAATCTAGTCTTTAGCTAAGAGCATTCGCTTACGTGTTTTTAGTTCTTTTATAATATATTATCTTATAATTAAACTATAATAGTAGTTTAGCTTATCTAGCTTATCTTTTTATTAATACTTTAATTATTATAAAGTAAGTTAGATTCTTGTAATCAGACCTAACTATAACTTAGTACCTTATATTTTCTAGGTAGATTTCCTAATATTTAAATACTACTATAATAGCTAGTAGTTTTTTATTATAAATATTATAATTTACTTCTAGTAATATAAACTTTCTTAAATAAAAAGCTACTAATTTTTTCTTACTATTAGTTCTGGTTTAGGTTATTATAACTTCTAAAGCATAGTCTAATATATTTGTTTTTATTACTATAAGTAAAACAGGATTATACTACTTCTAAACTAGTAAATTAATTAAGTTTCCTTTAGCCCTTTTAAAAGCCTGTTATTATTTATTAGTTTACTTATAAGGAATATTTTTCTTTAATAACTTAAATAAAGGTTCTATACTATAGGCGTATCTTTTAATATAGTATTAGTAATAGTTTAGTAGGCTAATAAATTATTATAATTCCTTAAGGTTCTTAGGTGTAGGCTATTCCTAAATCGCCTTAACCTTTAATACTTCTGCCTGGATACTGTCCTTGGTGATCTAGTACCCTAAGAACTTTATTTCTTTAGTATAGAACTTGTATTTCTTAAGCTTATATTTAAGATTTACTTTTTATAACTTTACTAGTATTTCTTATATATCTAGTATATATTATTCGAAAGTTTCTAAGTAAATAATAATATTATTAATATACACGCATGTATATCTAGGTAAAACCTTCTATAGTACTTCTTTAATATATTACTAGAATAATACTAGTATATTAGTTAGCCCGAATAATATAACCTAGTATTTATAAAAACCTTATTTTATTCTAAAAATAGTTTTCTATTTCTTTCCTTCCTTAATCCTAATATAGTAATACGCGTTAGTTATATTAAGTTTTATAAACTATTTTACCCCGCGTAGTTTATCTTAGATACTATTAATTAAGAGTAAAATGTACTAATCTTTAATTATTATATTATTAAGTAGTTAGTAATTAATATAAAGTTACTCCTCTTTTTCTTTTTTTAGAATAAATAAGACCCCGTGTTTTATAAGAGACTTTAACTTCTAGATAATCCTAATAGGTTCTTTAGCATTAATATATTCTTTTAATAACTTATTATATTAATTATTTAGTAGGATTATTTATTAGTAATCTAATACTTTTCCTTCCTAAATAAGTATAGTGTAGTTATAGGGCCCGTGCGGTAGTAGCGCCGGGTTCTTAGGTTTTTTAAAAATATCTTAAAATTAACTATACTTTTTTAGGACTTTCTAAAATAGCTTAGTATTATCCGTGACTACTACTAGCTACTAAGCATCTTCCCTATCTTTTTCTTTATTTTCTATGATTTTGTAGTATTATCTCGTTTTATTAGTAGCCTAACCAGGAATATTTATTAATTATACTCGCTCTAATAGCTGCTTTATTACTATAATAATAAAAATAACTAGATTTTTTTTAGGGTTATATAATTACCTCTAGGTATTAACCTCCCTATAAGTTATTTAATTATCTACTTAATCTTATTTTAAACGCGCTACTAGCTACCAGCCTTAACTAGTACTTTCTTTTTTATTTAAAATTTTTTTTTTATTAAAGTATCTTCTTACTCTAATTAATATCTAGGTTATAATCCTTAAGCTATAGAATCCCTAATATTATATTATACCTGCTTAAAAAGGTCACGTTAAAACTTAGTTTATAATATTTCTTATATACTACCACGGGCAGCAGTACTAATTTAATTATTAGTTTAAGAATTCCTAGGTTCTCGCTATTTAATCTATTAATTAGCGTGGGAACTTTTTTCCTTATACTTAGTAATTTATAAAAGTTTATAAATTTAGGATTTATAAAATTACTAGTTACTCTTAAGTTTATTATAATATTTGCTAGCTATCTATTAATCTAGATTAATAGTTTAAGATATTATTCTTATTATATTACTACTAAAAATCCTAGTAAGGCTAGTTTATTACTTTCTAGAGATTTAATTTCCTAGTTAGGTATCCTACTATACTATAATAATATTAGTACTAGTCCTGCCTCCTTCTTTTTTATATTATAATAAAAATATAGTATTTTATAGTAGTAGAGCCACGTCTTAAATATATAATCTAGGTATCTCTTATATTCCTTATACGTATAGTTTATCTAATAACACGAGTATTTTATATTATTTTTAATATATCTAGGCGCGACCAGGTTATATTCTACTAGATCTTTTAAAATATTATACTATAGTACTAGATACTTTTATTTATAATAAGTAACCTATAATTACTAGTTATACTTAAGGTATTTAATATAGTACTTGTAGTTATATTATTAGTAGTAGTAATACTTATAATTAAGTAGGCTTTTTTACTTCTTACTAGTTTCTCTTAGGTTATTATAATAATCTTGGTTATCTCGCCCGCAGGCTCTATAAAACCGTGGATATTTATTATAAAACTATTTATATATTACCTAATCCTTATTAGTCCTGTCCTAGTATATTAGCTAGATATAGTAATATTAAAACGCGATTTATTACTAGAATTATTATTACTCTTACTTAATTTTAGTCCTCCTGCGTTCTTAGTAATTTTATTCTATAAAGTTAGGCCTTTTTTTATTACCTAATAATTTAAAAAGATCCTTAAATCCTTCTTAAATAAGGTTTTTAATTAAGGTTTTAAGTATCTTAATAAGTTCCTTCTTACTAGGATTAGGGCCTTCTACTTAAGTACTAAATTATTTATTAAGAGGGTTAAAATCCCACGTGATAGCTAGGAATTTATTATACTCCCTTTCTTAAACTAGCTTAGTAATAAATTTATTTTTATAAGTCCTATCTAACCTCTTAACTTAATTATTTTATAAAATCTATTAGAATTAATATTCTTTAGTATAGCGCCTATATATAAGCCCACGGGCCTTGCTATTATAACTAGTATTATATTTTCTAGCCTAAATACGTATGTAGGCTTCTAGCTTTATATTAGTTATATTATTAAGGGCTTATTTATTTTATTTACTCTAGTTTAAAAGTAAGTTGCTTAGGTATTCCCTTGCCCTTAATTCCCTAGCTTAATATAATATATACCTAACTAGTTTTTTTATTTCCTAGGTAATTTTTGTAGTTTTTTTATAGGTTAAAGATATGTTTATACTTTTTATATACTCTACTTCTTCCGGGAATATAGTAAAAGGGTCTTTTTCCCTAGTTATATTAAGTATTATTAGCTTTGCGGTAGTATTTAATTATTTTCTTTATCTAGAACTTTTATAGTTTTTCTAGCCCTGCTTTTTTTTCTAAGAATAATTTACTACTTTATAGCCTGATTTACCGCAGGTAAAGTATAGATTTTTTTTTTAGCACTATTCCCTTTCCTTCTTAGAAAGTATTATATTAAGGTTTATTAGTTAAGGTTTGTAAGGATTATTATATCCCTAATTTCTTAGCTAAAATTATTATCTAATATTAGTATAGTTTCTTCTAGTCCTACTAGATTAATAGAAATATAATACCTAGTATTTATTACGCTAGTACTAATAATAACCTTTTTTTCTTACTTATAAGTCTTAGAGTTAGTTATTAATTTGTACTACTTGCCTAACTATTTTTTTAATAGTCTTAGGTCTATTTATAATAATTATTTTTTTAAGGATCTTTTACTTAAGTTCTTCCTTAAATTACCTAATAAAGGCCTTGTTATCCTAAGATATATACGATTATAACTACGCGAACTTAGACACGTAGTAAGATATATTACCTGTCTACCTTAGTTATTTTATTTCTTGTTTAGTATTTTAAGTAGTATTAATATTACTAAAGGTATTTTTTAAGTACTTCTTAAAGATATTATAGTCTGTAAAGATTTCTTTAGTATTATTAGTTATATTATCTATATTAGTAGTTTAATATTTCTTTATAAAAGGTTCAAACTATTTATAAGCTGCCCTAGTAAAGTAAGTAAAAGTAAAAAGAACTTTATTTCCTTATTTTATAAACTTATTTTTATTAATATTAAGAGAGGTATTTATTTAGGTCTGCTAATACCTAAGCTTAGATTAAGTATTATTAAAAGGCTTAGGGGTTTTAAGCTTTATAATTTTTATAGTAAGTTTATTACTAAGTTTAAAAACCTGCTCTTAGAGCTATTTAATTATTTCTTAGGCTTTACTAGTAAAAGTAATATTATATTAATTAAGGTTATTAGTTAAGCTATTAATAATCACGGCTTAATTATTAAGCTACTCCTGTATAGTATAAATAATAGACTAGAGTTATTTTATATTAGTAAAAGGTTAATTAGCTTACTAATTTCTTCTAGAGGCTATAATAATAATTACTTTAAATTAAGATAAGATACTCGTGTTAACTAGTAATTAATATATTATAAAAGAACTAACCTCTGGCTTCTCCCTAACCCTAGTAATCTCTTATAAGCTTATAATACTTAACTTACTTAATCCTTTTTCCTAATAGTTTTATATTTAACTAGTATAAAGACTAGTTATAATTAGGGTTAAGCTTAGTTAAAATAGGCAAGGCCAAGTATCTTATATATAAGATACTTATAAAGTAGCTCGTACAAGTATATTACTATTCTAAAAGTAACTCTAAGATAATAATTTATATTAATTATAAAAAATAAGTAAGACTAGATATAGTAGTAATAAGTATCCTTAAATATCCTTTACTAGTATACTATTCTAGTATACTATCTTTATAGTCTTTAACCAGGTACCTAGGTACTATCCTAGTATACTATTCCCTTAATCCTTTGCTATAGTATACGCACGTGATTTTTCTTCGTAAGTATCTCGCTAGGTAAGCTTTATTATATAATAGTTAGTATTTATCCGTGCCTGTTAGTATTACTAGGTCTATTCTAATACTAAAGGTAGTAAATATATAAAAAGCCTAAATATTATATTAGCGTAATTTTTTGTGGCTAATAATATTTCTCTCCTAATAATAGTGTTCTGGGATACTATTATCTCGTCGCAACGTTACTGGTCCGTATTATTCTGCCGCGTAGACCGCCTGGCTGGGTTCTTAACACTGCTATCTCTACTAGAACTAATAATAATAGGGTTTTAAAAAGAGCAGTTTAGTGGTAATATGCTAGTTTAATTAGAGAACCTAAAGACGATATTATAGTATAAGAATATTAGAAAAGCACTACTATTACATAATAAATATAAGAAGACTAGCTTTTAACTATTATTAACTATTAATAGTGCTTAGTCCTGCGAAACTAAACAGGTGTGGTACTATCTAGTATAGGAACGTTACGTGACTTATCCATGTTTCCTGCGAGCTGTTTCTATATCGCAACGTTCGTGGCAGGATAACTAAAGTCTTTCAGAGTATACTACCCTCTAATACCACCTGCTCTAAAGGTTCGACCTCTTTTAGTCCTATTTAACTAACTAGTTAACTAATTACCTAAGCCCTCAGGTATATTATGAATAAAAAAGAGAATAAAGCATAATTAAATATAATAATCCTTGTGAAAAGGGTCTCTAGGGACTTAAATAGTCTCTAGAGCAAGTAACTAGTTAATTAGCACGTAAGTACACGGAGTACTAAGCTAACTAAGCAAATACTAATCACCGTCGATATCTACCTAATTGCCTTGTAGAAAATCTGTAGGCTGTAGACCTACGTTAAGCGAGACAGTCGCAGGGTGTAGTTCTGCGACGAACCTATCCAATAACATATTAACGGGCTTTTCAAGAAGATCGTTATAGAGAGCTTCGATTATAATTAGAATAAGGCTTCGCGGACGTTAGCTTAGGCATATATATGAGTTTATAACATCCCTGGGTTAGGGGGCGAGAAAAGCTACAAATAATATAATTCTTCTACTATAGGATCTGAAAAGTTCTCTCTTATTTCTACTTTTTAATAGTTATGTGGCTTTAAGATGGAGTATGCCCTTCAGCTGCCTGATAATCTCTCAAGGCTAGTCTCAAAGTCTCTTTATATTTAAGCTCTTTACAAGACTCTATAAATTCCTCTATTATTGTCGCCGCAGATTTAGGGTTAGGTCTTTCCTGGCTTAGTAAGTTATTAGACCTAATAGGCGACACGGTAAGCTTAACAGAATAAGATTAAAAGAAGCTAGTATTAGATACAGGCTAAAATTACTCCTTAATCTGTGTAATAATTACCTTTAAGTTAACAAGAGTCCAAGCCCTCTTCTAGTTTAGAAGTTCTTTAACCACTGTATTAAAAAGATGGTAAGTCTTAACTACTAAAGGGAAATCTTTCGCGATCTAGGCGGTAGATAAAATGACTAGGCTCTTAGTAGTCTGCTTGGTACTATATTCTGTTAATATTCCTTTTACTGCAGGATAGAGTAGTAATATATATTTACTTCTCAAGTAGTTTTCTATATAGTATTAAAATACTTAAAGATAATCTAGATGCTGCTAGAAGCTATTTCCTAGCTTCTTTATTCTCTTGTTAAAACCGTAATCTTCTTTTTACCTGTAGTTTCTTATTAATAGAGTCCTAGTCTTTATATATTTCTTATAATACTAGAATAGCTCTAAGAGAATCCACACGCTGTCCCTTGTTCAACCGGGCATTTGGTGCTCTCTTTCTCTCTATCTTTAATATATAAATACGTTTAACAAGTTGAAGGTATTGTCTAACTAAAACTAGGTAGTACTAGGTTTCTTAGGTAAATCTTAAAATATATAAAGGAATAATAGCGGGTTACTATAGAGACTTGCTGTTTTAATTATCAGGCCATGATCTTAAGGTAGAAAAAAGACTATCTCTTTGCTAGTTATAAAGGAAAAGCTAAAGAAAATCTACTAAGTAAGTATTAATTATATCTTCTATACCCCTAATACTATATAGCTTTGCGGCTATGATTATAGTCTAGGACTATATAAAGTAAAGGCTAGGAGTCTTGAACCTAGATATATCTAGTAAGGATAGCTTAGGTAGAGCAGACAAATTTGGATTAACTATAATAAAGTACAGATAATAGTATATTAATAAGAAATATATCTAGTATCTCAAATCATGTTTATTATATGGATTCTTTAGATATATATAATTTGTTTCCGAAGTGCTACTCTAATATGCCTATTTTACCGCGCGACCCTGTTTGAGTTCGCGGATAGGTTAGGCTTCCGGGCATAACTCCACCTCTTATTATAACACTAAATAGTATATCAAGCAGCTCTAAATTATCAAAAACTAATAGTCTACTATTAAGACTCTGATAAATAACTTTCTTTTATCCTTTATAAAGGCCTTCTTAGCTAATCTTTAATAGTGTATATACTATATTATCTACTTGCATGGACTAACTACCAATCAAACTTCTACACATGATAATAAAGCTTTTCGACGAAGATGGCTCTTTGAGAAGTTTGTTATATATATTTCAGGGACTTGGAGCTATCTATATTCTATATTTTTTATAAGATACTCTATATTACCTTTTCTGCCTTAGGGTTTAGACGCCTTGAAGATATTTCTAACTCTATATTTGCCTAGTATATAAAAGCAGTTTACTACAGGGTACCTAAGCTTATTAACCCTAGTAAGTATTATAATAAACTTTTATCTAATATAAGTCTTATATTAATAGGCAGCCAGATATTTTATCTTGGGAATATTTTTGACTCTGTGTTTATATACTAGAAGAATTTATAAGAGATTAAACGGAGTAATTATAGAGCTTTCCAGGGAAGTAATTATTATATATATTAATCTATACTTATTTTAGTGGCTTATTGGCAAGCCAGAATAAAATATAATAATATCTAAGTATTATCTGCATGCCTCTTATGCTTTCTATGTCTACAAAGTATCCAGCTAATATATAAGGATAGTATTGATTAACTATTTTGCTGGCTGGCGACTAGTCTGCTCTTTGATTAGAAAGACTCTAGGCTAATATATCTTAAAACTCTTATTAGGGCTTTAATATCTCTGAAACAGTATGCATATCTCTCTACAGCTTTAGTATTTTTGGCTTTAGTTCTAATATTTCAACCCTAGAAAGATAATTTCTAGAGAGGATGGCTGATGCATTACTCCCTGTGACTAAGGGTACTCTTATTAATAGTATTAGTCTTTTGCAGTGCTTAGCTTCACTTCTGTGTAAGGACACGCGAATGTTCTGCCAGTACTGACTCAGCCGCGGGCTGACTAAGCGTACACTAACTTTAGAATCCTCGTAGAGTGAGAGAGGGTAGGTAGTATTAATATTAAAAGCGGGTCCCGCCACTCGCAAGTCAGCTGACCGCGTGGAATTTGATATTACCCCTAGTATGTAAAAAATTTAAATAACCGTAAATTCCCTGAATTTTAGTTTAGATTTTAGTTTCTTTTTTCTCCTGATTTGAGAGATAAATTCCTGAAGTACTTAATAACTACTTATTAACTGCTTTATAATAGATCTTGATAATTCTAGCTTTTCTTTATAAGATAATCTGTTTTAATTAATCGAAAGTGAATTAAGTAATTAATTACACGAGGTAGGTTACTAGTAACTAATTGCCAAGCGCTCGCTAACTAATTAGGAGGAAGAAAATATCTTAATTCTACTTACTAATGCCTCGAGGAACCTATTAAAGGTTCTGAAATTAGAATATAGTAATAATCTTCTTGAATATCTGGCAACTAATCTAATAGGATATGGCTATATTATAAACGTGCCTCCTAATTAGCGAAGGGAAACCGTGGAGGACATGGTTAATAGCGTAAGCGCTTATTAAATGCCTGTCAAGCGACTACTAACTACTTAATAGATTTAGTATTATATTTAATAAAAATATCGCAACAGGCCTTGTAGCTAGTCTTTGTTTCTTGGAATATCTTACTTTAGCTTATCCTATTAATATTCTGGAGTAAAGATCTGTGAACATGCAGGCGTATAGCTTAAAAATATGTACTATACTTATCTTATAGATAATTTATAGGCTATTTTATAAGGTATTTGATATAAAATTAGCAAAGTTAAGAGAGATATAACTAAAGATACTGCGTATAGGTATAAAGTACTTAGCATACTTTTAGTAACTACTTTCTAACTAGTTTCTACTAGATTTTACCGCGTGGTAAAGAATCTTTTTAAGAATAAACGGTCTTATTTTAAATTCTAAGATTCTTGCTAGCTATAACTAGCTTAGTTATCTATCCTAGTAAGTTAATTACTTATTAACTAGTTTTAGATTGCTTGCTAACTAAGTCTAGAATTTATTAGGTAGTTTTAACTCTTATGTTAAGTATATTAATATACTATCTAATCCTGCCGGGCATTATACCTATCAAGTACCTAAGAATGGCTTAGTTTATTTTTAGTTTCTCGAAGAACTATTTACTAGTGAGGTTATTATTAATACTAAGAAATGCGGTGTAGTTAAAATGGTTAAATCCAAGTTACTTTTCTGTAATAAGTACTTAAGAGATTTTTCCTAATTACTTACTAACTACTTGCTAAGTACTTACTTAGCCTATGATTACTCTTAGGGACCAGGAAAATTAGTATATACTAAATATAAGGTTATATTTTACTAGTTAGTTCCTATAAATCTTAATTATAATCCTTATTTTATTTTTATATTTTATAATATTTATATATATGCTTCTCTGCCTTCTTAAAAGGCCCTAGTAAAAATTATAAATAAAATTTTATAACTAATTAACCAGGCTTAAAGTCTAAGCTTAATACTTAATAAGTATTCCCTAAGTAATTTAAAAGTAAATTATTAGTAATTATTAATTATTATATAAGTGCTTTCCTAAAAAATCTAGTATTATAATTATTTTATATTAAATATAGTTATTATATAATCTAGTAAATTTATAATAGTTTCTTGAATCTAGACTTAATTAGGGCTATTATTAAAAAATAATACTTTTTATATTATCTAGCTAGTCAAGATATTAATAAGGTAATTTTTAAATTAGGAAAGAATATAAAGCTTAAGGTAAGTACCTTATAACTACTTTATAACTACTTAATAACTAATTATATTACTTAGGAATATGTACAGGAGATCTACTAAAATAATAATTAGGTTTTTATTATTTATATTTTTAAGGACTAAGCTAAACTTTTTTAAACTTTATTTTTAGTTAAGATTAATATATTATATAAGTATGTTTGGTTAAAAGAGCTAAAGGAATTAGTATTTATTATATATCTAAATAATTAGAAAAAAAGTATAAAGCTATTTTATAACTAGTTAGTAAGTAGCTACTAACTACTTAATTATAGTTATTACTTTATATTAGGTTTTTATAACTAAGGATACAACAGAAGGCTATTATATTATATTTAAAAAAGTTTATAATATTATTTATAAATTAACTAGTAAAAAGCTTACTTTTTATATTATATATAATACTAGACTTTATACTCTAGTAATAGATATAAATAATAAATAAATTAAAAGTATTTTCTAATTATTTTTTAAGTACTTATTAAGTAGTAGCTAACTATTTAAAAAGGGCTATCTTAGTTTTTAATAAAGATTAACCTAGGGTATTATTTATAACTCTAGATTTTAAAGAATATTCTTATTTTATATTAGGTATATTTTCTTTAAGGTATTTATAAAACTCTTTATAAAAATTCTCTAAATTAATATTTTAGGGCACGAATAGTAGTACTTCTAGATTATAAGTCTAAAGAAAATTACTAAAAATAATATAATTATTTAATTTATAAGTAATTCTTAACTAGCTCGTAACTACTTTATAAGTACTTACTAGCTAATTAATCTTAGAATATAAGTATTTTATAATTTAAAATTAAGCTTAGTATAAGAAAAGCTTAATTATTATAATAGGGCTTAATAAGTATTACTCTCTTATTCCCTATTATATTTTTAATTTAATTTAGAAAAGTATAAATATTATTAAGCAAATATATAATAAATCTAATTACCGTGGAAAGTACTTAATATTATTATAAGTAATTTTAAAGTAAGTTTTTAATAAGTTATTTAATACTTTTTAAGTGCTTGCTAATTATTTATTATATATAAATAAGTTATAGAAGCTAGATATACAAGATATTTAATAAAATTAAGCTTATAGCTCTTATAGTTTTTGGTACTAATATATAACTTAAACTTTTAAAACTAGTTTTTT